>NC_057398.1:34807474-35107474 GCF_019320065.1 Cervus canadensis
AACCCAGGGATCAAAAGGGCATCTCCTGCATCAGCAGGCAGACTCTTTACCACTGAGCAAACTGGGAAACCACTCATCCATCCATGGGATTTTCCAGGCAAGAGTACTGGAGTGGGTTGCCATTGCCTTCTCCGATCTATAAATATACCTGAGAATAAATCTGTTAGAGAAGGAAGGAACATACAGGATGTGAAGGACAACTACTAATAAACCTTCACCTAAACATTTCTCTGTGGTCTCACTGGACGCTGCCCTGAGGAAGAGTATTATATGGAATTTGCATATCAACACCTTATTACCAGATACAAAGTTACCTCTGTTTAAGAGCTATCATGGCAAACCAAATTGATCCAAAAATTATAAATCTAGATATGAGATTTCAAACTACAAGGTAAGTTATATGTAAAACAGGTCATTGAATTCAGTTCAGTTGTGTCCGACTCCTTACAACCCCATGGACTGTAGCACGCTAGGCTTCCCTGTCCATCAACAACTCCCAGAGCATGCACAAACTCATGTCCATTGAGTTGGTGATGCTACCCAACCATCTCGTCCTCTATCATCCCCTTCTCCTCCTGCCTTCAATCTTTCCCAGCATCAGGGTCTTTTCCAAGGAGTCAATGCTTTGCATCAGGTGGCCAAAGTATTGGACCTTCAGCTCCAGCATCAGTCCTTCCAATGAATATTCAGGACTGATTTCCTTTAGGATTGACTAGTTGGATCTCCTTGCTGTCCAAGGGACTCTCCAGAGTCCTCTCCAACATCACAGTTCAAAAGCATCAGTTCTTCGGCGTTCAGCTTTCTTTATGGTCCAACTCTCACATCCATACTTGACTAATGGAAAAAACATAGCTTTCACTAGACGGACCTTTGTTGGCAAAATAATGTCTCTACTTTTTAATATGGTATCTAGTTTGGTCATAGCTTTTATTCCAAGAAGGAAGTGTCTTTTCATTTCATGGCTGCAGTCACCATCTGCAGTGATTTTGGAGCCCAAGAAAATAAAGTCTCTGTTTCTATTGTTTCCCCATCTATTTGCCATGAAGTGATGGGACCAGATGCCATGATTTTAGTTTTCTGAATGTTGAGTTTTAGGCCAACTTTGTCCCTCTCCTCTTTCACTTTCATCAAGAGGCTCTTTAGTTCTTCTTTGCTTTCTACCATAGGGTGGTGTCATCTGCATATCTGAGGTTTTTGATATTTCTCCCTGCAATCTTGATTCCAGCTTGTGCTTCATCTAGCCCAGCATTTCACATGATGTATTCTGCATATAAGTTAAATAAGCAGGGTGACAATATATAGCCTTGATGTACTCCTTTCCCAATTTTGAACCAGTCTAATTGTCCATGTCCAGTTCTAACTGTTGCTTCTTGACCTGCCAATAGGTTTCTCAGGAAGCAGGTAAGGTGATCTGGTATGCCCATGGCTTTAAGAATGTCCACAGTTTAATGTGATCCACACAGTCAAAGGCTTCAGCATAGCAATGAAACAGAAGATGCTTTTCTGGAATTCTCTTGCTTTTTCTATGATCCAACGGATGCTGGCAATTTGATCTCAGCTGCAAAGAATATAATCAATCTGATTTCAGTATTGACCATCTGGTGATGACCATGTATAGAGTCATCTCTTGTGTTGTGGAAGAGGGTGTTTGCTATGACCAGTGCATTCTCTTGGCAAAACTCTGTTAGCCTTTGCCCTGCTTCACTTTGTACTCCAAGGCCAAACTTGCCTGTTACTCCAGGTATCTTTTGACTTCCTACTTTTGCATTCCAGTCCCCTATGATGAAACAGACAGGTTTTTTTTGGTGTTAGTTCTAGAAGGTCTTGTAGGTCTTCAGAGAACTGTGAAGACCTTCATATCAACTTCAGCTTCTTCAGCATTAGTGGTTGGGCCATTAGACTTGGATTACTGTGATATTGAATGGTTTGCCTTGGAAACAGAGATCACCGTCATTCTTGAGATTGCACCCAAGTACTGCATTTCAGACTCTTCTGTTGACTATGAGGGCTACTCTATTTCTTCTAAAGGATTCTTACCCATAGTAGTAGATATAATGGTCATCTAAATTAAATTCGTCCATTCCAGTCCATTTTAGTTCACTGATTCCTAAAATGTCGATACTCACTCTTGCCATCTCCTGTGTGACCACTTCCAATTTACCTTGATTCATGGATCTAACATTCCAGGTTCCTATGCAATACTGTTAATTACAGCATCAGACTTTACTTCCATCACCAGTCCCATCCACAACTAGGCACTGTTTTCGCTTTGGCTCAGACTCTTTATTCTTCCTGAAGCTATTTCTCCACTCTTCTCCAGTAGCATATTGGGCATCTATAAACCTGGGGAGGTCACCTTTTCATACTGTCCATGGGGTTATCAAGGCAAGAATACTGAAGTGGTTTGCCATTCCCTTCTCCAGTGGACCACGTTTGATCTCTATAAGTATTTTACAGCTTATATGTGAAAAAGATTGAGACTATCCTCAAAATTATCCTTGAAACTAAGTGACAAAACTTAAGAATTTATTTACATAAATGATCATAACACAAAGAATGACCAAGGTCAGAGGTCATGAAATTCCTGACATGAACTAAAAATTTTAACACCATGTAAAACTTGCCATATGAATGGGGGGAAAATACACTGCTTTGATCTGACTTTTCTAAATCATTTTAAAAATAAAAGCATGAAAAATTATTCTTTTAAATTTTTTAATTTTTCTTTCTAACCCTTCCAGTAAAAAGAATAGGAGAATCCAACTACAAGAGAATGTATTCTAAGAAGCAGTTGGAATTTAAGTCTCTCTCTCTCTCTCACACACACACAGAGGTCTACTTATTATTGCTTTTAATGATTTTCAAAAAAGGTTGCGTGCATGCATGCTAAGTCACTTCAGTCATATCTGACTCTCTGCAACCCTATGGACTATAGCCCACCAGGCTCCTCAGCACAGGATTCGCCAAATAAGAACAGTGGAGTGGACTGCTATGCCCTCCTACAGGGGATCTTCCCGACTCAGAGATTGAACCCACATCTCTTATGTCTCCTACATTGGTAGGTAGGTTCTTTACCACCAGTGCCACCTGGGAAATCCTTCAAATAAGGTTAAAAAAGGCCAAATAACTCAGAAGTATTTCCCAATTGTCTCATTAATTAAGCAGCTATTTAAGAAAGTAACTTTATATGTGTGTTTACAGTTAGCACAAAAATAAAGTGGTTTTATTTGGGAAGGAAATGATGAGAATGTAAGTCAATAGCAAGGTTAAAATCTCAGTTGAATATATGCCCAGTAACCTTTTAAAGCCAAAATGATTTGCCAAAAATTTTCATGTAATTTATGAGAGCCTGGATTGTCTGAAGCTGGTTATAAAACTGGTTTCACTCCGTTAGATCAATGATCCTCAACCTGAAAATTCCCCATGGTCAACACAAGCACTGTAGATACCTTTTTTGAAAAGAGAATAATAATTTAAAAAGAACCTTTAAAGAAGGAAAAGCAAGCTAGCAATTCTGAAAGAACTGAGCAAAACTGATGCGATCCATTAAGTGCATAATACACATTTTCAAAACTGCCCAGATGAAAATGCATATTTACCAGATTGAGCTAATGGCTGTTGCAGGGCAAATATATATATATTTCTTTAATCTTAAAATCAGCAAGCCTGAAATGGGCCAGAAAAAAATGAGTGACACTATTACCATCCATATCAATTATTCCAAACAACACATGATAACAAATTCTTCTTTTTACTAGAGGGTGTCTGGAAATGAAACCATGGGTCGAGGTTAAGATTTATTTTCTAACATGCAGCCTCTGCCTGGAAATTGATCACACGACCAAGTGACCTCAAATCCTGTGTCCATGATTTGGGCAATGATATTGAACTGGGCGATTATGGCCATCTTTCACAACATCAATGTAGCTTTGTGTCCAAGAATCTCTTGAGCCATCTGCAACAGCACAGCATTTGCTAAGCTGGAGAAGGAAGTCAGCCAAAACTCGAAGAAGGATTCTAGAGGCAAAAGTTCCCTCTGCTTTTTCAACCCTCACCAAATCAGCAGGTCTATGAAAATAGAGCAAGAGTAGGGTCCTCTCAAGGGTAAAAACCACAGCCTGAAACATCAGGCAGTTTGTCATCCTGAAACACAAAGAGCCTGCCAGCATCCTTCTTGACAGCCCCGCACAAGCACAGTGGACACTGCCTGCTCACTCATCGGGCATGCAGAGGGCGAGGCTCAGACTGGGGCTCCGGCCCGGGGAAGAACTTCCTCTCTGGGAACATATTTCTCCCTGTTAACCTTTGGAATATCTCCTCACCCCTCTGCAAAGCATGACAATGCCACCCTAAATAATCTCCAAAAGAAAGTCTTTCCTTATAAAGAGTACACATGAACAAAGCCTTTCTCACCAACAAGTTCCTGAGACCCCAGCTGGGTGGCACAGCGGTGGCCAAGGAGGTTGACCCTCGCGACTGCTCAGCTCTCTGGCTCTCCCCTCTTCTTACACAAGGTTCCTCCACCCCACACACTCCGAACCACTTCATCAGCCAAAAGCAGTGGGTCTAACACTGCAAAATAAAGTCCACAAGCATCTTGCTAGTTAATATGGTTGTTTCCAAATCTCCAACATACAGAAGTGTGTGTGTTTGTACACCCACACCCATGAAACAACTCTGAAACCCCAAGACCCAAACCCCAATCCCAGCATACCATCTAGCCTCCTTCAGAGCCTCTCACCTTGGTCCCCTAGTCAAACCTGTCACCATACTTCACCTCTATAAACAATGTACCGCCTTTGGTATGATAAACACTTAAAAACTATAGAGGAATAAATGAATGAAAATATTAAAACAGAAAATAAGCTGTATGAGATCCTAGCAATAAAACTATGCTCTTAAGCAACATAAACATAAATGATGCTGTTTTCTAATAAATGCTTCTCTAAGAAATAACTCAATTGCAGGATGACCTACTTCTAGCTTTTTGCTAGATTCTTTTGTGGAGAAGGAATACTAGCATCGTCTGGGAATAGTGGGGAACTTAAAAGGGAAAAGGAAACAAAAACTGGGAAAACGGCACCTCTGTTAAAAGGAAATCTTGTTAGTCATTACCCTTAGCCTATGTTTGACCCTGAAAACAGTCAGCAAAATTGGCTTAATAACATCTTCTTAAAGATTCTAAGAGGGGAGGAGCCAAGATGGCGGAGGAGTAGGACCGGGAGACCACTTTCTCTCCTACAAATTCATCAAAAGAATAACCAAATGCAGAGCAAACTTCACAAAACAACTTCTGATCGCTAGCTGAGGTCATCAGGCGCCCAGAAAAGCAGACCATTGTCTTCGAAAGGAGGTAGGACAAAATATAAAAGATAAAAAGTGAGACAAAAGAGCTAAGGACGGAGACCCGTCCCGGGAAGGGAGTCTTAGGCGGCCTTGCGTGGGCTAGGGTCCGGGCCTGAGTGCCCTGAGGACAATCGGGGGGAGCTTCTGTGAGGTGCCAACTTGAACTGTGGGAGACCAAAGGAGAGAGAGAAAATTGACCGGCCGGAACACACTGCCAGCCGTTCGCAGAACAAAGGGACGGGGAAAGTCCCGAGAAGAGCTCGCAGGCTGCGGACCGGCCCAGCCCCGCCGGAGGCAGGAGGCAGAGGGGAGGGGAAGGTCGCGGCGAGACACAGGGCGCAGGCACCCGACCGGCGCGGGGCGGGGACTGGGGCTGGGGACGCGGAGGGCGGAAGGCGCGCGCACCCGCCTGGCGCCAGCGGAAACTGAGACTGGGTCCGCGGAAGGGAGTGGGTGCGCCACACCTGGGGATAGCGCGCCCACCAAGCCCCTGGCTGCCTGGACCGCTCTGACCGGGAAGGCACAGAGAGCAGGCGCAGCTTTTCCTTCCGCGCTTTTGTGTAACACCCGAGGGCTGGAACCTCGCGCAGCGCGGGGCGCGCTCCATATAGAACAGCCGGGAGCCTGAGCAGCGCAGACGGAGAAAGCAGCGTCAGCCCCTTCCGGCAGCGCCAGCCCGCCCCCGCAGGGCCAGCCCCTCCCCGCAGCGTCAGCCCCGCCCCCGCAGGGCCAGCCCCTCCCCGCAGCGTCAGCCCCGCCCCGCAGCGTCAGCCCCTCCCAGCAGCGCAACGGAACTAGCTACCTGAATAAGAGTCCGCCTCCGGCCGCCGGTGTCAGGGCGGAAATGAGCCTCTGAAGAGACCGGCAAACAGAAGCCAAATAAACAAAGGGAACCGCTTCAGAAGGGACTGGTGCAACAGATTAAAATCCCTGAAGAAAACACCGACTGCACCGGAAGGGCCCTGTAGATATCGAGAAGTGCAAGCTGGAACGAGGAGCTATCTGAAACTGAGCCGAACCCACACTGACTGCAACAGCTCCAGAGAAATTCCTAGACATATTTTTACTTTTTTTTTTATTTTTCTGTTTTTTCTAAGTAAGGAAAAAAAAAAATTTTTTTTTCTTTTTATATTTTTCTTTTTTATTTTTTCTCTTTTATTTTCCTTTAAAATTCCCTATTACTCCCCCATTACTCCTTAACTTTCATTTTCATAGATTTTTACGATTTTTTTAATTAGGGGAAAAAAAAATTTTTTTTTTCTTTTCTTTTTTTTTTTCTTTTTCTTTTTTTTTCTTCTCCTTTTTCTTCTTTTTTTTTTTCTTTCCTTTTTCTCTTCTATTTTCTATTTTTCTTTTTCTCTTATTTCTTTTAAAGTCCTCTAGTACTCCTCTACTACTCTTCATTTTCATCTTCACTACACTATAACCTTACAAAAAAAAAAAAAAAGAGAAGCCCTATCTTAAAACCGAAGATTATTCCCTCCCAATCTTGACTCTCTGTTTTCTACCTCAGAACACCTCTATTTCCTCTTTTCCCCTTTTCTTCCCCATCCAATTCTGTGAATCCTTGTAGGTGTCTGAGATACGAGAACACTCTGGGAACAGACAGCTGCGTAGATCTGTCTCTCTCCTCTTGAGTCCCCCTTTTTCTCCTCCTACTCATCTCTATCTCCCTCCTCCCTTTTCTCCTGTTCATGTAACTCTGTGAACCTCTCTGGGTGTCCCTAACGGGGGAGAATCTTTTCGCCATTAACCTAGAAGTTTAATTATCAGAGCTGTATAGTTGGAGAAGTCCTGAGACTACAGGAAGAATAAAACTGAAATCCAGAGGCAGGAAACTTAAGCCCAAAACCTGAGAACACCAGAAAACTCCTGACTACATGGAACTTTAAGTGATAAGTGACCGTCCAAAAGCCTCCATACCTACACTGAAACCAACCACCACCCAAGAGCCAATAAGTTTTAGAGCAAGACATACCACGCAAATTCTCCAGCAACACAGGAACATAGCCCTGAATGTCAACATACAGGCTACCCAAGGTCACACCTAACACATAGACCCAACTCAAAACTCATTACTGGGCACTCCATTGCTCTCCAAAGAGAAGAAATCAAGTTCCACGCACCAGTACACTGACGCAAGCTTCCCTAACCAGGAAACCTTGACAAGCCAAACGTCCAACCCCACCCACTGGGTAAATCCTCCACAATAAAAAGGAACCACAGACCTCCAGAATACAGAAAGTCCACTCCAGACACAGCAATCTAAACAAGATGAAAAGGCAAAGAAATACCCAACAGGTAAAGGAACAAGAAAAATGCCCACCAAGTCAAACAAAAGAGGAGGAGATAGGGAATCTACCTGAAAAAGAATTTAGAATAATGATAATAAAAATGATCCAAAATCTTGAAAACAAAATGGAGTTACAGATAAATAGCTTGGAAACAAAGATTGAAAAGATACAAGAATTGTTTAATAAAGACCTAGAAGAAATAAAAAAGAGTCAATTAAAAATGAATAATGCAATGAATGAGATCAAAAACACTTTGGAGGGAACCAAGAGTAGAATAACGGAGGCAGAAGATAGGATAAGTGAGATAGAAGATAAAATGGTGGAAATAAATGAAGCAGAGAGGAAAAAAGAAAAAAGAATCAAAAGAAATGAGGACAACCTCAGGGACCTCTGGGACAATGTGAAACGCCCCAACATTCGAATCATAGGAGTTCCAGAAGAAGAAGACAAAAAGAAAGGCCATGAGAAAATACTCGAGGAGATAATAGCTGAAAACTTCCCTAAAATGGGGAAGGAAATAGCCACCCAAGTCCAAGAAACCCAGAGAGTCCCAAACAGGATAAACCCAAGGCGAAACACCCCAAGACACATATTAATCAAACTAACAAAGATCAAACACAAAGAACAAATATTAAAAGCAGCAAGGGAAAAACAACAAATAACACACAAAGGGATTCCCATAAGGATAACAGCTGACCTATCAATAGAAACCCTCCAGGCCAGAAGGGAATGGCAGGACGTCCTGAAAGTAATGAAAGAGAATAACCTACAACCTAGATTACTGTATCCAGCAAGGATCTCATTCAGATATGAAGGAGAACTCAAAAGCTTTACAGATAAGCAAAAGCTGAGAGAATTCAGCACCACCAAACCAGCTCTTCAACAAATGCTAAAGGATCTTCTCTAGACAGGAAATGCAGAAAGGTTGTATAAACGTGAACCCAAAACAACAAAGTAAATGGCAACGGGACCACACCTATCAATAATTACCTTAAATGTAAATGGGTTGAATGCCCCAACCAAAAGACAAAGATTGGCTGAATGGATACAAAAACAAGACCCCTATATATGCTGTCTACAAGAGACCCACCTCAAAACAAGAGACACATACAGACTAAAAGTGAAGGGCTGGAAAAAAATATTTCACGCAAACGGAGACCAAAAGAAAGCAGGAGTCGCAATACTCATATCAGATAAAATAGACTTTCAAATAAAAGCTGTGAAAAGAGACAAAGAAGGACACTACATAATGATCAAAGGATCAATCCAAGAAGAAGATATAACAATTATAAATATATATGCACCCAACATAGGAGCACCGCAATATGTACGGCAAACACTAACGAGTATGAAAGAGGAAATTAATAGTAACACAATAATAGTGGGAGACTTTAATACCCCACTCACAACTATGGATAGATCAACTAAACAGAAAATTAACAAGGAAACACAAACTTTAAATGACACAATGGACCAGCTAGACCTAATTGATATCTATAGGACATTTCACCCCAAAACAATCAACTTCACCTTTTTCTCAAGTGCACACGGAACCTTCTCCAGAATAGATCACATCCTGGGCCATAAATCTGGTCTTGGAAAATTCAAAAAAATTGAAATCATTCCAGTCATCTTTTCTGACCACAGTGCAGTAAGATTAGATCTCAATTACAGGAAAAAAATTGTTAAAAATTCAAACATATGGAGGCTAAATAACACGCTTCTGAATAACCAACAAATCATAGAAGAAATCAAAAAAGAAATCAAAATATGTATAGAAATGAATGAAAATGAAAACACAACAACCCAAAACCTATGGGACACTGTAAAAGCAGTGCTAAGGGGAAAGTTCATAGCATTACAGGCTTACATCAAGAAACAAGAAAAAAGCCAAATAAATAACCTAACTCTACACCTAAAGCAATTAGAGAAGGAAGAAATGAAGAACCCCAGGGTTAGCAGAAGGAAAGAAATCTTAAAAATCAGGGCAGAAATAAATGCAAAAGAAACTAAAGAGACCATAGCAAAAATCAACAAAGCTAAAAGCTGGTTTTTTGAAAAAATAAACAAAATTGACAAACCATTAGCAAGACTCATTAAGAAACAAAGAGAGAAGAACCAAATTAACAAAATTAGAAATGAAAATGGAGAGATCACAACAGACAACACTGAAATACAAAGGATCATAAGAGACTACTACCAGCAGCTCTATGCCAATAAAATGGACAACTTGGATGAAATGGACAAATTCTTAGAAAAGTATAACTTTCCAAAACTGAACCAGGAAGAAATAGAAGATCTTAACAGACCCATCACAGGCAAGGAAATCGAAAGTGTAATCAAAAATCTTCCAGCAAACAAAAGCCCAGGACCAGATGGCTTCACAGCTGAATTCTACCAAAAATTTAGAGAAGAGCTAACACCTATCTTACTCAAACTCTTCCAGAAAATTGCAGAAGAAGGTAAACTTCCAAACTCATTCTATGAGGCCACCATCACCCTAATTCCAAAACCAGACAAAGATGCCACAAAAAAAGAAAACTACAGGCCAATATCACTGATGAACATAGATGCAAAAATCCTTAACAAAATTCTAGCAAACAGAATCCAACAACATATTAAAAAAATCATACACCACGACCAAGTGGGCTTTATCCCAGGAATGCAAGGATTCTTCAATATCCGCAAATCAATCAACGTAATACACCACATTAACAAATTGAAAGATAAAAACCATATGATTATCTCAATAGATGCAGAGAAAGCCTTTGACAAAATTCAACACTCATTTATGATTAAAACTCTCCAAAAAGCAGGAATAGAAGGAACATACCTCAACATAATAAAAGCTATATATGACAAACCCACAGCAAGCATCACCCTCAATGGTGAAAAATTGAAAGCATTCCCCTGAAATCAGGAACAAGACAAGGGTGCCCACTGTCACCACTACTGTTCAACATAGTGTTGGAAGTTTTGGCCACAGCAATCAGAGCAGAAAAAGAAGTAAAAGGAATCCAGATAGGAAAAGAAGAAGTGAAACTCTCACTGTTTGCAGATGACATGATCCTCTACATAGAAAACCCTAAAGACTCTACCAGAAAATTACTAGAACTAATCAATGAATATAGTAAAGTTGCAGGATATAAAATTAACACACAGAAATCCCTTGCATTCCTATATACTAACAATGAAAAAACAGAAAGAGAAATTAAGGAAACAATACCATTCACCATTGCAACAAAAAGAATAAAATACTTAGGAGTATATCTACCTAAAGAAACAAAAGACCTATACATAGAAAACTATAAAACACTGATGAAAGAAATCAAAGAGGACACAAACAGATGGAGAAACATACCGTGTTCATGGATTGGAAGAATCAATATTGTCAAAATGGCTATTCTACCCAAAGCAATCTATAGATTCAATGCAATCCCTATCAAGCTACCAACGGTATTTTCACAGAACTAGAACAAATAATTTCACAATTTGTATGGAAATACAAAAACCTCGAATAGCCAAAGTAATCTTGAGAAAGAAGAATGGAACTGGAGGAATCAACCTGCCTGACTTCAGACTCTACTACAAAGCCACAGTCATCAAGACAGTATGGTACTGGCACAAAGACAGAAATATAGATCAATGGAACAGAATAGAAAGCCCAGAGATAAATCCACGAACCTATGGACACCTTATCTTTGACAAAGGAGGCAAGGATATACAATGGAAAAAAGACAACCTCTTTAACAAGTGGTGCTGGGAAAACTGGTCAACCACTTGTAAAAGAATGAAACTAGAACACTTTCTAACACCATACACAAAAATAAACTCAAAATGGATTAAAGATCTAAATGTAAGACCAGAAACTATAAAACTCCTAGAGGAGAACATAGGCAAAACACTCTCCGACATAAATCACAGCAAGATCCTCTATGACCCACCTCCCAGAATATTGGAAATAAAAGCAAAACTAAACAAATGGGATCTAATGAAACTTAAAAGCTTTTGCACTACAAAGGAAACTATAAGTAAGGTGAAAAGACAGCCCTCAGATTGGGAGAAAATAATAGCAAATGAAGAAACAGACAAAGGATTAATCTCAAAAATATACAAGCAACTCCTGAAGCTCAATTCCAGAAAAATAAATGACCCAATCAAAAAATGGGCCAAAGAACTAAACAGACATTTCTCCAAAGAAGACATACAGATGGCTAACAAACACATGAAAAGATGCTCAACATCACTCATTATTAGAGAAATGCAAATCAAAACCACAATGAGGTACCATTACACGCCAGTCAGGATGGCTGCTATCCAAAAGTCTACAAGCAATAAATGCTGGAGAGGGTGTGGAGAAAAGGGAACCCTCTTACACTGTTGGTGGGAATGCAAACTAGTACAGCCACTATGGAAAACAGTGTGGAGATTTCTTTAAAAACTGGAAATAGAACTGCCATATGACCCAGCAATCCCACTTTTGGGCATACACACTGAGGAAACCAGATCTGAAAGAGACACGTGCACCCCAAGGTTCATTGCAGCACTGTTTATAATAGCCAGGACATGGAAGCAACCTAGATGCCCATCAGCAGATGAATGGATAAGGAAGCTGTGGTACATATACACCATGGAATATTACTCAGCTGTCAAAAAGAATTCATTTGAATCAGTCCTAATGAGATGGATGAAACTGGAGCCCATTATACAGAGTGAAGTAAGCCAGAAAGATACAGAACATTACAGCATACTAACACATATATATGGAATTTAGAAAGATGGTAATGATAACCCTATATGCAAAACAGAAAAAGAGACACAGAAATACAGAACAGACTTTTGAACTCTGTGGGAGAATGTGAGGGTGGATGTTTCAAAAGAACAGCATGTATACTATCTATGGTGAAACAGATCACCAGCCCAGGTGGGATGCATGAGACAAGTGCTCGGGCCTGGTGCACTGGGAAGACCCAGAGGAGTCGGGTGAAGAGGGAGGTGGGAGGGGGGATCGGGATGGGGAATAAGTGTAAATCTATGGCTGATTCATATCAATGTATGACAAAACCCACTGAAATGTTGTGAAGTAATTAGCCTCCAACTAATAAAAAAATTAAAAAAAAAAAAAAAAAAAAAGATTCTAAGATCTCAGGTAACACATATCCTTGGTTCTTTCCTTTTCAAACTCCATGCATTCATCTACAAATTTCCAACTAGAACTACAAAGTTTACTCAGATTTTTGTCTAAAAACAACACTGTATACATCTAGCCAATATTTACCTGTCTTTATCTTCATTGCTAACAGGGAATTATCAGGCCAACAGGAAATTAAATTGAGAAAAATCAAGCTGGCAGGTAGGAGGGGGTAGAGAAGCAGGTGAAAAACTAATCGCAAATTTGTTTAAATTTTCCATTTCTCTCTCTCTCTTCTTCTCTAGGAGTTAGAAAATCTTCTAATGCATCAAAAGCTTAAAGACTGATTCGAGACAATTATCTTTCTAACACTAAGAAGTAATGCTGATTGTTCTGAAATAACTGCCGTTGCAAGACCTCCCCCCATTCCCAAATCAAACCCGTGCAACTTGGACTTGAAAATTCTGTAAAACAAGAAAAAAAGCAAGACGATCCTGCCAACAGCAGAAATCTTATTAGTTATTCTGATATGCTAAATAAAAGCCATGGTTTGACACCCTTACTACTCAAGTAAAGAATATTTTAAGCACTCTCATCACTACATTTTATACCAAAAGTGTTCCTTAAAAGCCCTCCTTGTGACCCATACTGAATCCCTACTATGGAAAAGATTCTAGCCAGCCTTACATCCAAACTCCAGTTAAATGATGTGGATCTCTCTAGTGCATGTGTAAAGAGCTTAGATGCTAGAAGAGAACACAGGAAATCTAGAAGAAGGGAAAAGGCGTGCAGGGTTGGGAGGAGGGGGTGTCCCTTTTCAAAACCAGTGAGGGACATCTGCCTTATGAAGCAGTGTCTCACGGCAGCAGAGACTCAAGGGAAAGGAATTCCAACACCACTCTCACTCTTGCTGCTCCCCCACCCCCGTACCCTTTCTATTGCTTGAGAAGGCAGGTAACAAGTCTATTCACTCCAATTCAGTAAATCCTGTCAAAAATAAATTCTGCTATAAAATCCCTATTAAGCAGAGGATGACTGCTGGTGGAAATGTCCTTGCCATAAAGATTACAACTAAAATGCAGCTGAAATATGTACATTTAAGAAACTGACACAGAGAGACGACCACTTTCAGGAGCTCTATGCCCAGCATTCACAGGAAAAAATAGCCAGTCACAGGTAGGTTGGAGTGAAGACGCTTCTCTTCCCACATGGCCGACAACAAACAAATTGCTAGTCCGATCTGCTGGGGTCACATCCTGCAGAGGATTTCGAGCAACACTGCCTGCTCCTTTCCAGAAAACAATGAGCTGGGAGTCTAGGCTTTACAATAAATGGTTCAACCAATTTGCAGTGCTCACTGGAAATACACAGGAGAATTCACAATGCCTGGCTATAACTCTTATTTGGCAAATGATTTTATTATAAACTGGTATCATAGTGAATCCATTTTCTTTACGGGTTTTCTGCTACTGTTTAATGGACTGTCAGTATAATTTAGATTTCATCAATTTAAACTCATTCAAGCCTGGCTCCTGATTGTACAGTAAATGGAACATATTTCTACTCAACGAAATTAATGACAGTTAATTGTAGTCTGCAGTTCTCAATTTTGTAAAAGCAACTGTTCCACAATTCAAACATCAAGCTACAAAATTTCCCACACCAATTATTCTCTGTACTTTATAGGCATCTACATCTTATAAGCCTTCTTGGCAAGACTAATATATGTGTTCTTTTAATATTTCTTCCCTCTCAAATATTTACTACCAATTTTCCAGAAAGAGTTAGGACCTATATTATAACTAGAGAAAATTATCAGTCTGAACAGAGAGATATTCAATTATTACCGATTTCTTTAAGCTAACAAAACTGAAGATTAAAATTTTCTACCTTATATATTCCTTTGCAAACTGCTGGACAATTTTCTTACATATTTCAAATCAGTCACAATGTCAACAATAAGTGAAATTCACTGAAAGAAGGCTAAACTTACCATATGGATTTAGACATATAAATAACGCACACAGTGCACAGTAATTACTGAACTGATACTCTGTTTAACGGAAATTTACTTCTGAGCTTTAATAACCAGATAACACAACAGCCCCATGAGTGATTTTTCTTTTTGAGTGACTTGTCTTTCACCTAAGCACCCACACAGCTGTGTAAGAGATGTTTAAAAGAGAAAAACCATGCAAAAAAGCACCTTCAGAAAAACTTATCAAATCAAAACCCACACAGTAATAAGGCAAGCATCCAGACTCTGCTGCCCCAAAACCATAAACACCAGGTCACAGAGTGCCAGACTGCAACTCATGCAAAAATAAGAGAAGGAAAACCACAAGCTATCCTTTTCAGTCCTTTCTTCAGCTCAATGTCTACATCTGCTCAGCTGGTTTTTAATTCTCCTCTAACCATGTTCCAATCATGCCCCATCCTCAGGCTGCTGCCCTATTAGACATGCTCAAATGCAATTCCATTCAACCTCAAGTTCCAAATCAAGATTCCCATGGTTCTTCATGTCCTCCCCAATTCAGGTGGTAATGCCCACTTACTGCCTGTTACTGACAAAGAACATCACTTGAATGAGTGTAATTTCTTCCCATAAAGGATCCCATAAATTTCTCCCCATGAAGGATCAGGGACTAGCATCCTGTCTCCTTTTGGGTCTTGCCTTCTCTTACCTCCATAACAACTTGCCCAAAGTTAAAGAGCATGCTCTTCCATTATCAGCTGATTAATAAAACACTCAATACACACTCAATACCACAGGTGACATCGAACAAACCCCAGGACCTCACCCAAAGAATATTACCATTTCAGCGGGCCTCAAATTTAATTGTTTGCTTTGATTTATATAAACTCCTATGGGCAAGTGAAGACTGTTCCCTGACTCTCTTACTCTACCAATACCTCTTCCCTTTCTCCCTTAAATCATTACAGCTTTCATGTGGGGTTTTACTGTAGTTACTATTGGTTGAGCATGTGTTTCTTCAAAAATTAAAGTCAAAGACTGAAGATATTTTAAGAATAATTTAAACTATCTAGTCACTTTTATGTGACTGAAATACTGAGACCTCATATTTTCATTAAAGATCTTTAACTCACTGTGAATTATAAATAGCATTTTACAAGTATTCAACAGATATGGGGGAAGGGGGAGAAGAGTTTCACCTACATGACAATTTCTAATTATCACCTCAGGATTCTACATGTAATAATTTTGCTTTATAACAATATATATCATTATTAGGCTAAAAAGTATTGGGGGGAGGGTGTTGGCAGGATCTTGCCTGGTAATCTGCCATCCACCTGTCACTTTTATCATCAAAATTAGCAAAGATCTGAGCAAGGTGGCAGGATTTACAGTATCTAAATGCCTCTTGATTCCTGAAATGAGATGAGAGATTTCATTTATTGTTCAAGATGTAAGCAGCTCTGGATGCTCCATATGAAACTGTACTCAACACACTTCAGCAAATGAGTGCAGCTGCTCTGGGCCAATGTAACACTTAATGAGAGTTGTGCTTTTTGTAATTTGTACCTTGAAAAAAATCATGTTCTGAAACATCTGCTGAGACAAAATAAATCAGAACTTTGCAGGGGAAGGGGGCGCAGATTAAGACTTCTTCATTTTAACCAAAGTTGGGTTGTGTGTATGCATGCTCAGTCGTGTCTGACTATTTGTGATCCTATGGTCTGTAACCCACCAGGCTCCTCTGTCCATGGGATTTCCCAGGCAAGAACACTGGAGTGGGTTGCCATTTCCTCCTCCAGGGGTCTTCCAGACCCAGGGATCCAACCTGGACCTCTTGCAATGCAGGTGAATTCTTTACCTCTTGAGTCATTGGGGCTTCCCTGGTAGCGCAACAGTAAAGAATCTGTTTGCCAATGCAGAGGACATGGGTTCGATCCCTGGGTCAGGAAGACCCCTGGAGGAGGAAATGGCAACCCACTCCAGTATTCTTGCCTGGGAAATCCCATGGACAGAGGAGCCTGGCGGGCTACATCCCATGGGGTTGCAAAGAGTCAGACATGACTTATCGACTGAGTGTGCACGCACGCTCTCTACAAGGCTTTTCCCCAGGGATCTCCTTAAGCTAGTTTAACCAAAGTGGCAACAGGCAAATCTTGTCGAGATTACATTTAAGCTAAGAAAAGAAGATAAACATACTCTAAGGGAACAAAATCATAAACTCATAACACATTCACACAGACTTACTGACACCACCAGCTAAGTGCTACAGATACTGAGGTGAATAAAAACACTATCTTTCCTTTGGCATGTTCACCATCTAATATTAGAACTAGTGAAAGTGAAAGTAGCTCAGTCTTGTCTGACTCTTTGCAACCCCATGGAATACAGTCCATGGAATTCTCCAGGCCAGAATACTAGAGTGGGCAGCCTTTCCCTTCTCCAAGGTATCTTCCCAACCCAGGGATCAAACCCAGGTCTACTGCATTGCAGGTGGATTGTTTATCAGCTGAGCCACAAGGGAAACCCAAGAATACTGGAGTGGGTAGCCTATCCCTTCTCCAGCAGATCTTCCCGACCCAGGAATCGAACCAGGGTCTCCTGCACTGCAGGCTGATTCTTTACCAACTGAGTTATCAGGGAAGCCCATTAGAGCTAGACATCAAAACAAATAATTTTATGTCTTTGATAATTTTAATTGTGCTTGTGTCTTACTCCCAGTGACAAAGACTGCTAGCTGTGTATAATTTCATTCTTGCCTTCCTCCTTAAGAAGAGCTGATGTTTAACAGGCCAATAGCCTCTCAAAAAACAGATCACATTTGCAAGCCTCCCTTAAAGTTGGTATGGTCACCTGACTAGATTCTGGTCATGGGCTATAAGCAGGCACAGTGTTTCAACTTCTGGAAACTGAATCCTGAGAAGAGGAGCCCCTTCTCTTCTTAGTCTTCTCGGTGGCCTGAAGACAAACACACCATCTTAAGGTGGAGGACAAGATGGATCACAAGATGACATGGGAACAGAGGCCACTCAGAATGGAGAAGCCAATTCTTTGACATATCTAAAGAACCAGAGCAAGAATTCACTAGTTCACAATTCAGCACTTCCAGCCACTGTATACAAGTATCTCTAAATTATTTTGAAATTATCTCTAAATTATATATTCATGGGGAACTCTCAGGCAGTCCAGTGGTTAGGACACCTTACTTTCACTGCCAAGGGCCTAGGTTCAATCCCTGGTTGGGGAACTAAGATCCCACAAGCCATGTAACGCAGCCAAAAACAAAACAAGTAAAAGAATGTTGAAAAATATAAATAAATGAACTACATTCACGAACAGAGTGACATCCAAAACAATTATTTATGGGAAATATTCTAATTTTTTTGAATAAGGAAAGCTAGGAAGAAACAGATGACCCCAGCAAATGTATAGAAACACAACACTTAACACTCTTGCTAGAATGACTCAAACAGCCTGACTGGACAGCATAAACGATTACGTTCCAGTGGGATTATGAATCAGGTCCTAGAGGCAGATGACATAAAGCAGAACAAAGCCCACAGCTGCGGCCCTAGAGAGACTTCTCAGCTAAGGCAAGTTCTCAGCATGACGTTACCCCCAAGGAATCACAAGTAGGAATAAAAGATCATTGCTTCTCCTATAAGATGACTGGCATTTTGTGTGGAGGGCAGATTCATGGTGTCCTAAAGGCACCACTCAGGCCCCCTCCTTTCTCTTCCACTTTGATTTTAGGACTTCTTTAGAGAGAATATGTGGCTGCTCCTCCAACAAATATACAAGGACCACTGATAACCAAATTTTCTGGAACACTACATAATTTATAAAAGTTAAGGCTGACCAGAATTCATACTACACTAAGTTCTCAGAATAAACGTGATATTTTACTTTACACTAGAAAGAAGACACAATGTCACAGTTTTACCTCTTCCTTTCCACACCATTAACTGTGGATAAAAAACAGAATGCACAAATGTGTCAGAGCCGTTCTCTGAGGTGAAGATTTACTACCTAAAGATAACGATGAGTCTCCTAGAGAACATTTTTCCAACTTCAAAACCACAAACTCAGTCACTTGCAGAGGTCAAAGTCCTACGGTACATCAGGGCTAGTTAAAAAGAATTGTAATAGCAATTCATTAATAATCGCTACAGTCCAGATACACCCTTTAACTCAGAAATTTCACTTCTAAGAAAGTGAGCAGAAATGGATAGATAAATATTTAGCAGTGTTGTTTTATAATGGAAATAGCCTAAAATCCAACTATATACAGCTAGTTATACTATGGTATCTGAAATAGCCTAAAATCCAACTATATATAGCTAGTTATACTATGGTATCTATCGACTGATGTGGGTATGTCTAATGTTTCTGTACATCATGGATGCCTTCAGCAATCTATACAGTCAATCTCCACCAAAAAAAAAGTTTTAAATTCACAAAAACATGTATTGAAATATTTGTCACAAAATGAGAAAAAAAGTGCAATGTAATACATGTATTTCTTTATAGATTTGTTAAATAATAACACTAAGTTATTCCCCTAATAGCCTCCATAATTTCAAAGTAAACATTATTTTCAGATGTTTTTCTCTACATGATGTCATAAGAATATCTGTAATATATATTGGTATAACAGGTACTGCAAATATTACTATGGTTTACTGCCTACCTTCATAATTGAAATGAATGCTAAAGGTCATTTTAAATGCAATAAATTAGGGAAAATAAAGATACAATTTGTTTACCCACTCAAGTTCACAGTTTCCTGAATTCTATTCATAGTCACCTAGGTTATGGACCTCAGGTTAAGAATTCCAGTTTCAATGAGAAGCAACAATGACTGATAATTCCTGACATGGCAATAAGCTCAAGACATGTTAAGTTAGAAAGCATTACTGCAAAATAGTGAATAGCATAATCCTACACACGCTTATTAAAGAAAGTGACCATACAAAAATCTATTAACAATTTAGTGGCTTTACTTTTACTTATCTGAATTTCAATTTTTTCCCTTAAAAAAAAAAAAAGTATTATTTGTTTGTCAAAACCAAGGGGAAAAAATGCAGGAAGGAAAATATTGGGGAGAAATAAAAAGACAGACCTATAACCAAATATTATAAATGCATTCATGGGGCAAAGGCGAAAAGCAGCAGGTAAATTCCAAGGAGAAAACATACAAATGGAGTCCCTCTAATCATTACAGAAGTTGAGTAACGGAAATGATGCTGAAAAGAGAGCTGAAAATCTGTATGTTGGTTTATCAGATGCCACAGCACTGATATTCCTGGCAGCTGGGAGATAACAGAAGTAAAACACATGACAAAACTGATGGTCGCTACAACAACTAGCCTCCACCAATCCTGACCTGAATGCCAAATGCAATTTTTAAAAAGACTGCTCTCAGTGATGCCAAACATGTATTTTTCGGATAGTTGTGGCAGACTCTGAAAGCATTCTAGCTTATGAGCCTGAAAGCTAGCCCAGGTTTTTTCTTCCTCAAAATGCCTTTCTTGCCTGTACAGAGAGCAAACTGGAAATCAGGTCTCCATTGTCCAACTGGAAATATAAGGCACAAAATTCCTTATAAGGAAGGAGCATAATTTCCCCAAGTCTAAGTGCTGCCAGAGTTAATTCTCAGATACAAACTTGAAAACTTCAGGTGTGAACAGAGGTAATTAAATCATAAATCACTACTTTTCAGTTCAACTGTTCCTGACAATATAAAAATGCAACATATCAAGTGTGACTTTTTGTGATCTTTTCTTTCCCTCTACTGAAGAGAAAAAATTATAATTATACAAAGTATTAACATTCCCTCATTCAATTTGGTAACTGTACAGTACCTATGTTTTATAATACTAGCACCAAAGGGATGTTCAGGACAAGTAAAGTCTAAGAACTAAACACCCCTAACGATAATAATGGCCTGCTCCAGAGTGAACAGCTATGCATAGCTTCACAGATTAAAATGTTAATGTAAAAGCCAAGAATGATGAAAAGCAACATACTAAAATAATATTAAAAGCATGTATTATAAACTCAATCCATTTCTCCTTTTTAAAAGGAACTTACAGCCACAATCTAATGCCCCCCAAAACCGTATTTTCACCGCATCTCTACTGATCAGTCTAAAGTGACAGCACACCATCTGTCAAGCACAGAAAAAAAGCAGAACATCTACAGCCTTCCAACAGAACATAAAACAACCCTATCTGTGCCTTTTACAGTTTGGTTTACACTTTTACACATTACAGTTACACATTATCACACTGGACATCATTGAAAAAGGCATTCCCTGAAAAAGCAGATGAATAAGAAAATTTAGAGGTATGTGAGAAAATAAATTTAAGGGTTAAATGAGTGAACAAATGGTGGAATATACTTCATATGTAACATATAGCATGCTGCTACCTAGCCAGTTTGAGTACATATTTAATGAAATAATGAAAAATGAAATAATGAAAAAGATTTAAAGGTACTGGATAGTTAACACAAACATAATGATAGAGAGTCACTGTGTATGAATTTAATAGACTCAGTAAAGTGACTTTGGAAGTTTATCCATTTCCACGCATTTTAAGCATTAACTTAAAAAAAAAAAAGGTGACTTAAGATCTTCCTCCATCTATTTTTTGCTCCTTAAAACCCATTCTGAAGTGTATACTAACACAAGAGTATTAAGGAACAGAAAAGAAAAGGCTGTAATTTTTTTTTCCTGATATTTAGGGTACTCAGCTCCAAATCAAAACTCAGGCACCCAAGTATCTATTCCGAGATATTTAAACCTTTTGCAAAAGGGAAAGAAATCATTTTACACACACACATTTTAAAGTAATTCCAAGAACAATATACTGCTTCCTCTTTAAATTCACAGACATTATTTTTAATTGTGGAAAGTCTGGTTTTCTCAGCTGGTGAAGCTGTCAGAATAAATAGAAGGCAATATCTGGAAACATGACAAACACATGGGTCAAAGTCATATACAAGCCAATCTCTGTCAAGAATGAAGCCAAATTCCTGCATTTCTATTTAAATGATGTTATCCAACCCAAATACCACCATGCCTCTTCAAATCAAAATTGTTTCCTTTTAAAAAGAGCGTTTTACAAAACTGATAGAGTATAACAGATTAAACAACTTTTTCAGCAATTTCCTCAGCTACCACAAAGCAAGGCATCAAAGTATAATTATAATAAAGGGAACATTTAACAATTAATTGAGAACAGTGAAAAAAAAAAAAAAAAACAATTAATTGAGCCAGGAAAAGCTAAAACCTCCAGAGCTTAAGAGTTCAAACACTTGCTCACTAAGCAAAAGGGCAGAGGATTTTAACAGAACTGCAGGAAATCTCAGTCCAATTAGACTCCAGGTAAATATAAATCTTGCTCCACTGTGATTGGGGCTCTATTCGTCTCAGTCCACCAGGCTGATTCTAGTATCCAGCTTGGAGATTCAAACAAAAGAACCCCCGCCTCCAAATGGATCTCTCCCTACACTGCTGAGTTACCCAGTTTTTCTAGGGTCCATTGGAACAGAAGTCACCACAAAGCTCTTAGCTTGCTTTACACTGGACCAGTGACCAAGACTCCCCAACACACAGACACAGCTTCAAGGTAACAACACAACACCTCTGAAGATAGTCGTGGTCTGTGCCAGAATATAATGATAACATCTTAACTGGCTTTCTTTTTCTCATTCAGTTTCTCTTTAGATTCTTTACAGAGGATACCTACATACTTTCTTTAAAAAAAAAAAAAAAAGAAACAAACACAGTTTCAAAATGCCACCATCCCAACAAACAGCTTATTTCTAAGGCATCATTTCATGACTTGTAGAGTTTGACAGGAAATACAAAAAGTTCAAATTTAATACCTAAATGGTTTCAACAATACAGACAAGTAAAAATTATTTTTTAATTTAACTGGATAAGTGAAAGTAAATAATGCTTTTTAATGTAGCATAAAACAGCAGGTGAGGGAAGAATTTTAAGGATTATAGAAACAGGCAGAACCAGAGGCCAAGGCAGGAAATCCACACAGGTCAGCACCAAGGTCGCCACCATGGCCTACAGGTCAAATCTGACCCACAGCCTGTTTTTGTAAGGCCCACAAGCAAAGAATGGATTTTACATTTTTTAATGGTTGGAGAGGAAACAAAAAGAATATTTTTTGACCTGCGAAAATTACATGAAATTCAAATTTCAGTGTATATAAATACAGCTGTATTGGAAAAGCCAGCTCATTCACTTATACCTTAGCCGTTACTGCTTTCATGCCACAAGGGCAGCTCAGTACTAGTAACAGAGACTGTGCAGCCTACAGTGAGTTTGAAAATACTTACTCTCTGGCCCTTTACAGATAGAGTCTGCCGACCACTGCTCCAGAAATGCTCGCTAAACAAGTTAAGCAGCTCAGCTGACAATGTAAAATTTACCCCACAGAAGACTATCTTGCAAAACGTCTCTTATTTATTAATGACACATATGCTCAGAACTGTGGTGTTGGAGAAGATTCTTGAGAGTCCCTTGGACTGCAAGGAGATCCAACCAGTCCATCCTAAAGGAGATCAGTCCTGGGTGTTCATCGGAAGGACTGATGTTGAAGCTGAAACTCCAATACTTTGGCCACCTGATGTGAAGAGCTGACTCATTTGGAGAGACCCTGATGTTAGGAAAGATTGAGGGCAAGAGGAGAAGGGCAAGACAGAGGAAGAGATGGTTGGATGGTATCACTGACTCAGTGGACATGAGTTTGGGTAGAATCCAGGAGTTGGTGATGGACAGGGAGGACTGGCATTCTGCAGTTCATGGGGTCGCAAAGAGTTGGACACGATTGAGCGACTGAACTGAACTGATGCTCAGAAACCTCCTGCTATAAAATGCTCGAGAATTCTTCCAGTGGTTAGTATCAAGCATTCTGACCTGAAAATAACAAAACCATCTTTCAGGCAATGCCTGTGAGGATAAGAGAGTGCCTCTAGCACTGCTTCTCTAAGTTTCTTGTCACATTTTCCATCTGGGCTGAAAACTCAGCTCATTTTATGAATCTAGATCAGAAATGGCAAACATCCCTACATCTGCACCCAAGAACAACGCTATCAACTGACTGGCGCACTCCTTCCAAATGGACTGAATTCAGCCTGGATCACTTGGAACAGGACATGAAATCCATCTGCCTTCTAATATCCAGGTGATCTATTCTTTTTGAACTTCTTTAACATTCATTTCTCCTTTATCAGTTTTCTTATATCTCTTCTTTTGTGAAAACCATGTTGCGAACCTAACAGAACAACAGGGAAATCAAAGTTGAACAGGTATGCCTGCCCTCTGACGCATGAACAGGGCACTAACAGGCAAGTGACACACCATTAATTTTAAAAAAGAGGGTGTTTGTAAGTCTCTTCATCAAAATATTGAGTACACCTATGGCTGATTCATACTGTGAACATACTGTAATGCATGGCAGAAACCAATACAACACTGTAAAGCAATTATTCTCCAATTAAAAATAAATTTAAAAAAAATACTCAGTTCAAAGGCATTCTTGATAAGCCCTGAATCCTACTCCCTTTTATTTACCTTCATATGAAAGCTTTAAAGGGACTTCCCTGGCCATCCAGTGGTTAAGACTTTGCCTTCCAATGCAGGAGATGTGGGTTCAATTCCCTGGTTGGGGAACTAAGATCCCACAGGTCTCACAGTCAAAAAACCAAAACATAAAACAGAAGCAATATTGTAACATGTTCAATAAAAAGACTTTAAAAATAGTCCACATCAAAAAAAAAATTTTTTTTAATAAACATGCTTTAAATGAACTAGAAAGATGAAGATTCAACTGATACACGGCCCCCCCTCCCCACCTCCCTCAAAAAGGCTTTCTGTGTTTACCACAACACTCAGAGAGGGTCTGAAGGAGCAATAAATAAACTTGGTAACCATTTCCACCAAAATAAAAGCTCTCTATCAACCATGGCAAACAAACCAATTGGAAGTAAGTCCAATTTGGATTCAGACACACAAGTACACAGACCTGGGACTGCACTGTGACCGATCCATCCAAAAGGAGCCCTGAACAGCCAGAGCTTAAGCTCAATGGTAGCCACATTAACCTCAGAGCAGAGGTGTTTGAGAGCAGAGTAATGTCCCCTCTCAAAATAACCTTCGCCAGAAGTTCCGTGTGGCTACCACACTTCACTATTTTCTGAGCTTTTCCACAAGCAAAGCAGCTTGCTAGGAAAGTTTCCGACTGAGCCCACTCTTGTGTCACGAATAACTTCATGAGCGCTCATCACCACCAGCAGGCAAACATTTCTGTGAACATTTTAAATATCCATGAGGTTAACAGAGTCCTAAGAAAAGAGAACATGAGATCCTAATTGGGATCAAAGTCCCTCATCTTTGGAGGGGAAGCACACATATCTTAGGGTCCTGTCATGTTTAACAGCTTTTACAACGAAAAGCGAAATTTTTCAAAATAAATTTTTTAAAAAGTCAGGCAGTCATCCATAAAAGAATTGCAGGCTTTTATGAATAGTCAAAGAATTAGATTATGTGAGATAAGAAGCCATCTCCTTTTACAGTTTTGAAGATGGAGACTTAGTGACTATAAATGTCTTCCATTAGTAGGTACTATCTTTTCAACCTAGGAGGATTAAAAATTAAGTAACCTCAATTTGGTGGTAATTATCTCCTTAAATTGATATGCATCTTCTGTCCCTGAGAAGATTTAGAATTATTTAAAGAAAGATTTAAGAGAATCAAAACTATATTAACACTTTGGAAGTTAATAAGAAATCAGGACTTGATATTTTTACTCTTTTTATAGTTGAAAGAATGTGGCTTGGAACAATATTCTTGAAATTACAATTAAAAAAAAAACACACAAAACAAAACACACCACCTAGGGCCATTTAATTGCATAAGATCTTACAGGAAACCCAAACAAACTTTTGGCCAAAGCAATATATGCTTGCCCTTTCTAAAGAAGCCCCGTGTGTATGTGTGGGTATACTCATGTAATTCCCATTACGGCTCTTGAGGTGGGTACTTGAATCACCGTTTTAGTGGTGAAGAAACAAAGGTACAGAGGTTGTCCCTTGCCAAAGCCTGCCTCTCCCATGGTAAAACTAGACTGCCCTGCACTGCTTCTTTGTAAGAAACTGACTCAGAAACCTAAGTGAGTTTACGCACAACCCTGACATATCTAAGGCACCTTTTTAGGTCCACTTCATTCATATTTCATGATTAATTTCATTTATAAGAAGCGTTAAGTACTTTAAAGGTTTGTATTAAAAGCCTCAACAACAGAAATCAAATATTGAATTTTACTTAACAAGCAATTCAATGTTGAAACTATTAAGTATAAACAAGACCAATCACAATTCAAAAATCTCTTAAAATTAACTGTTAAAATTTAATTTATAAAAAGGATAAGTTTTATAAGCTGAACTTTTTAAAAAAATAGAGCCATGTCTTCTAATTTATAACTTTTAACCAACTGAATGCCAATTTTTTAACCCAAAGTAAACTTTCTCAATAGCTCAGGACTCCTCTCAAGAAAGTCCTGACATCAATGATTCTGTACAAGTGTTTAGTGCCCACCTTCTAAAGGCAGTACAGCTAAGACAATGTTACTCAAGAGGCTGTCCATGAAACAGCGTGAGCACATGTGGAGTCATCACCCTGCTTACGCTGTTAAGTGTCTAAGGAACAAATGACAGAATGCCTAGAATGTCCCAGACTGGGGTATATCAATGAGCTAAAAGAAAAAAAGACTCATGTCCTTCTGGAGTGGACCAGCAAGGAAAAGACAAGAGAAATGAGAATGGTGGTATTTAAACCAGGTATGAAATATCTAGGGGTAAAGGGACTGTGAGATGGGGAGAGACCCCAGAGGGGAAGTCCTGTGGGGAGGAGGTGTCAAAGCATTTCTGGATTCAGACTACGACTGGGACCCAAGAAACCAAGGTGAACAGATGACCAGGAAGCTAGATCTTGGAGTTTGATGATTAACTGCTCATAAAAATGCCTTCAAGGGATTACTATTTAACACATACCTGCCATGAGTAAGGGTGATTTTCATCAAAAAAAAATGGCCACATACAAAACACTTCTATTTCTTTTGGAATATATGGGTTAAGGATACATTGTGGTTCACTGCTTGTCATGTAGACACTTCAGGAATAACACTGTGTGTGTGTGTGTGTGTGTGTGTGTGTGTGTGTGTGTGTGTGTGTGTGTGTGTGTGTGTGTGTGTGTGTGTGTGTGTGTGTGTGTGTGTGTGTGTGTATCTGGGGAAATCTTATATTTCACTAAAAAATGTATATTAAAAATAAAATACAGGGTAAGTAATTGCGATTCTAAATTCAGATTTTTTTTTTAATCAGTAAGCATATCCTCAGTATGCTTAATCAGTAAGCATAATCAGTAAGAAATAACATAGCATCGTCCAAGCAGGGACCCAGAGTGGCTGAAGAATGTCTTAGGGAATATTTAAAATACATTAAAACAACAGGTGCTGATTCAAAGGTACCAAAACAGTGCAGGTTAACCTGTGGCTTCTGTGCAGGCAAGCACAGCAGGCATGGAAAGTGGGGGCACCTCTCTGGAGACGGAGCCCCAGGTCAGGCATCACTTACTCATTGCACTTTAGAAAGAACCAAAAGGGCTCTCACCAGGGCAACAGCAAAATTGAAGGTTTAAATTCTCACCTACTTTTTCCTTTTCTGCTCAAATGTAACCTATATTATACCATGTAATTGCACACTCTAATCCCAGTCCCTCTACTCACACACCTCTTGCCTAGAAAGTTGCATATGAACCAGCACAAATCCCACACTGTGCTGACACTGTTCCTCTGTTTACCCAGCACATGCACAGCAAAACAAACTATTTATAAATATCCATATGTTGTTAGAAGTTCTCCCTGAATCTGGAGCCACAGTGACAGTCTCCTGATGAAGTGGTACATGGGGACCTCTCTCATCTATGCCCCCACCACTCCTGTATTCCACTGAGGGAAATTACCATAGCCCCAACAGGTGGAGTTTAGGGGGAGAGATAAATCAAGATATCTGTCTTTCTTTTATACAAGACACAGACATGAAATTCAAGTTCCACCAACCAACCTACTCTTCTGAGACTGTGACTGGAGCTGAGTGACAGCAAGACATGAAAGTGCTGAAGGACACTATTCTGGGGGTAGCACCTAGATGGAATGGTCAGGAGTTTCTGCTGACCCAAAATCCGAACTGCCCTCGATCCAGACAGGTGTGCACCCAGTCTGTGAGTTACTCTACCAACAAATAATTTTCATGTGAGATGTGGCCAATGTTCTCAAGTTTCCATCCAAAAAAAAAACAAACAAAATGAATACAATACACTACATTTATTAGATCACATAAACCCTGTATTTTCCCTTTCAGTTGCTGAGTTAAGGTTTCAAATTCAGTAATCAAAATTTATCCTAAATATTCTGCAACACCTTACCTCACCCTGCTCAACATACTTCTCATACTTGTTAACCATCTACACTTGCAACAATTAATCCTTATATACACCTAGCAAGAGAGAGAAACAATTTTCAGAAATAGGCAAGATGTACTGACTTCAGGAGTAAGAGAAAGAAAAGTAGCAGATTAATTATTTCATTTGCATTTTCTAAGAAATAGGCCTATCCCTTCTTTATGTTTCAGCATAACTGTGTTTCTCATTTTCATTATCTTCAGTAATTTTTGTCAAGTTTGGTTCAGTTCACTTGCTCAGTCGTGTCCGACTCTGCAACCCCATGGACTGCACGCCAGGCTTCCCTGTCCATCACCAACTCCCAGAGTTTACTCAAACTCATGCCCATTGAGTCGGTGATGCCATCCAACCATCTCATCCTCTGTCATCCCCTTCTCCTCCTGCCTTCAATCTTTCCCAGCATCAGGGTCTCTTCAAACGAGTCAGCTCTTCGTATCAGGTGGCCAAAGTACTGGGGTTTCAGCTTCAACATCAGTCCTTCCAATGACATTCAGGACTGATTTCCTTTAGGATGGACTGGTTGGATCTCCTCGAAGTTCAAGGGACTCTCAAGAGTCTTCTCCAACACCACAGTTCAAACGCATCAAAGGTCAATCCATTCTGGGCTTTAACTAATTCTCCCAGGCCCATGTGGACTTACAAACCAGCTGTGTGGCCTGTTTCTCCACAGATACTATAGGAAAATGATAACTCATTTGTGCAGAGATTTTAAGGAACAGAAACAACACATGTAAAGCAAGTCCAGCATTGGAAAGGAGCAGGTGCTTTAAAAACAGTGGTCATCCATGGTTATGATGGTGTAACCATCCACGGTTACAGCTCCCTCTCTCCCTCACAACTGACAATTTGTACTCAAGCTCATATATCTGAGGTTATTGGTACTTCTCCCGGCAATCTTGATTTCAGCTTGTGCTTCACCCAGGCTGGCATTTTGCATGATGTACTCTGCATATAGGTTAAATAAGCAGCGTGTCAATACACATCCTCGATGAACTCCTTTCCCAATTTGGAATCAGTCTGTTGTTCCACGTCTAGTTCTGTTGCTTCTTGATCTGCATACAGGTTTCACAGGAGGCAGGTAAGGTGGTTTGGTATTCTCATCTCTTTCAGAATTTTCCACATTTTATTGTGATCAAGTCAAAGGCTTTAGTATATTTAGTCAGAAGTAGATGTCTCCCCTTTTTAGATCTGCCTAAACTCCAGTCTGCTGTGAGAGTGCTGGGATGCTGGGCCTCTTAACCCTCAAGGCAATGCACTCATTTTCTATCTGTGCGCTAACTTGAAAAAGACCGGGAAAAACTGGTCTACATCAATGATTCTCAAATTTTAATGTGTATTTAAAACACCTGGGAATCTTATGAAAACAAAATTGCTGACTGAGTAGATCCAGAGTGGAACCTGAGACTGCATTTCTAACAGGCTGCCGACCTGTGGCTGACACCAAACACTCCAGCAAGCTATGGGGTATACGTTTCACTATATTCAAAGACAGACCCTTCCTTTCCTTACAAAATAGAAAAAGGTATGGTGAACTAGTCCCCAAATTTCTACCACTTCCCATTCTTTTGGTTAGAATAACTTAAGAAGTTTCTCTTGTTTCTTCCACCCTCATAAAGTCATAATTTTTATGTGCTAAAATTCTTTCCTGTACATATGCAGGATTTGAATAACTTCCTAATAAATACTAAAAGGCAGTCATTTCTTGAGGCTTAGGAAAAGGCAAAGTAAAATTTCAATAGAAACAGAAAGAAAAAAAATTAATGTGATCCCCAACTAAAAGTATACTAAAACGTGATTAAAAATAAATACACTTTCACAGGTGTTGCAAGGACACACAACTAAGGAGGGATGAAGTGGTCATTAAGACTCAGGTCACTCAAACCTGAGTCCTCCTATCAACAACACTCTTCCTGCCTGTTATGTATTGAACTGCATCTTCCCAAAATTTATACATTCGAGTCCTAACCTTCAGTGCCTCAAAATGTGACTGACCTTCTTGAAAAAAGTGATCACTGCAGATGTGATCACTTTTAATTAGAATGAGGTGGGGCTCTAATTCAATGATTTGTGTCTTTAGAAAAAGGATAAATTTGGTGAGACCCAAAACCAGGCACACAAAGAGATGCCATGTAAAGACTGAAGCTCTGCTCAGACAAGTCAAGGAACTCTCAGAAGCTAGGAGAGGCATGGAACAGATAGATCCTTTTCCAGTACCTTCAACGGGAGCACCAAACCTACCAGCGCCTTTACCTTGAACTTGTAGCCTACAAAACTGTGAGCCAATTCATTTCTGTTGTTCAGCTGTTTAAGCTACTCAGCTTGTGGTACTTCTATATCATGACTGCCCTTGTAAACTCACACACTGCCTATGTTTCTTTCCTCTCAAAAAGTATCTAAAGACGACGCACAGACAGGCAATCTTATCACAGTCCAGTGTGCCATGTGAAGGTTTTGGACTCTGTCCGACTAGCAAAAAGGATCCACTTTTTGGATTTAAGCAGATTAATATTAGGTTTATTACCTGCAAATTATCTTGTCACACAAGTCAAATCATTATCAACCCTAAAGGTGCCTTTATACCAGGATTCATGTTTCTTCTGACACAAAAAATATTCTTGCAACGCAAAAAATATTCTTGTAATCATCAGAAAAACTCACACTCCCTCCCAAATAAGAATGCCTCAAAAAGACACTTTCATTTTCATGTCAATTTCACCTAAAATTCTTCTACAGATAGAAGACATGGATAAAAAGCTGCAGATAAAATGAGCTTTTATTTTCTCCAAAAATGTATGTCCTGGAACACCAAATGCCAGGGTTTTCTTTAGTTTTACTTTGAGAAGGAATGTTTGTCTGAGTGACTGCAGAAGATAAGCTTTCAATTATTCAGAAAAGCAAGACTTTAAAACCGAATTCAGCCTCTTAACTGGTCAGAGATCAACCACTCAGTGAAGAATCAGGAGCGAAATGGTAGGACATATCATTTGCTAAAAAGTTGGTAACTCCTTCCCCTCTTTAAACAGAAATCTGAACCAAAGGGAAACTATACATTTTTTAAAGTTCCATGCTTTAACTTTTTTTTCTAAGTAAGTACAAAATTGTAACTATGTGTCATGATGGCTATACTAACTAACCTCACTGTGGTATAATCATTTTGATATATATATATATAAAATCACTAATTTTGTGCACATGCTCATATGTGTGTGTGTGTGTTTATGTTGCATCCCTTGTGGCTCAGCTGGTAAAATCCACCTGCAATGTGGGAGACCTGAGTTCAATCCCTGGGTTGCGAAGATCCCCTGGAGAAGGGAAAGGCTACCCACTCCAGTATTCTGGCCTAGAGAAGTGTGTGTGTGTGTGTGTGTGTGTGTGTGTGTGTGTGTGTGTTTGCGAAGATCCCCTGGAGAAGGGAAAGGCTACCCACTCCAGTATTCTGGCCTAGAGAAGTGTGTGTGTGTGTGTGTGTGTGTTTGCGAAGATCCCCTGGAGAAGGGAAAGGCTACCCACTCCAGTATTCTGGCCTAGAGAAGTGTGTGTGTGTGTGTGTGTGTGATGTGAACTTGAAGATCCCCTGGAGAAGGGAAAGGCTACCCACTCCAGTATTCTGGCCTAGAGAAGTGTGTGTGTGTGTGTGTGTGTGTGTTTGCGAAGATCCCCTGGAGAAGGAAAAGGCTACCCCACCCCAAGTATCTGGCCTAGAGAGTTGTGTGTGTGTGTGTGGTGTTTGCAAGATCCCCTGGAGAAGGGGAAAGGCTACCCACTCCAGTATTCTGGCCTAGAGAAGTGTGTGTGTGTGTGTGTGTGTGTGTGTGTGTGTGTTTGCGAAGATCCCCTGGAGAAGGGAAAGGCTACCCACTCCAGTATTCTGGCCTAGAGAAGTGTGTGTGTGTGTGTGTGTGTGTGTGTGTGTGTGTGTTTGCGAAGATCCCCTGGAGAAGGGAAAGGCTACCCACTCCAGTATTCTGGCCTAGAGAAGTGTGTGTGTGTGTGTGTGTGTGTGTGATGTGAACTTGAAGATCCCCTGGAGAAGGGAAAGGCTACCCACTCCAGTATTCTGGCCTAGAGAAGTGTGTGTGTGTGTGTGTGTGTGTGTGGTTGCGAAGATCCCCTGGAGAAGGGAAAGGCTACCCACTCCAGTATTCTGGCCTAGAGAAGTGTGTGTGTGTGTGTGTGTGTGTGTGTGTGTGTGATGTGAACTTAATCTATTTACCTAGCAACTTTCAAATACACATAGCAGTATTTTTAACTCCCATCACATGCTGTACATTACATCCCCAGAATTTATTCATCTTATAAGTGGAAATTTGTACCCTTTGACTGCCTTCACCCACCTCCCTGATTCCTTATCCCCCACCTCCCCACGTGTGACAACCACTGATCTGTTCTCTGTTTCTGAGTTTGGTTTTTTTAGATCCCACAAGTTAGAGAGATCGTGTGGTATTTCTCTTTACTTTTTCACTTAACATAATGAACTCAGGTTCATCCATGTTGTGACAAATGGCAGTTTCCCTCCTGACTGAATTAAGTTCCCTGTGTAACTACACATTTTCTTAAACTTAATGTCATGTATCAGTTATATCTCAATAAGCAAGGGAAAAGAAGGAAGAAAAAAGCAGAAAGAAATTTATATGCCACTCACAGCAAACTTTAGAAACCAATACTCTATGCTGAAAAGGCCCATAAGAGAAATCTGACTGCACACAGCTGTGTAAAAAATCAATTTGTCACCGTGACAGTCATCTCTGAAGTAGAGTAATGGCTGATGGACAACACAGAAGTTAGATTAGACACAGATGCAAAGTATACACAGAGCTCCACAAGGTTTTGATTTTGGTTTTTATAACAAGCCTGTTAAATCGTTCACTGGGAAATAAATTATTCAAAATGGACTTCCAGAAGCATTATTCTGTGACATCATCAGTCAATATATTTTTTAATAAAAATTTCAGAAACTTATTTATGCATCAAGTACTGGACTTCCCTGGTGGTCCAGTGGTTAGGACTCCATGCTGTCACTGCCAAGGCCCCGGATTCAGCCCATGGTTGGGAAACTAGGATCCCACAAGCCATGCAGTGAGGCCAAGACAAACAACAAAAAACAAGCATTATGGAATACAAGCTACGTGTACACTCTTCTTGTATATCTCAGGAATTCAATGATAAGTAAAAACAGAGCAGGTGCCTTTATGGAGGAGAGAGACATCTTAAAATAGTAACAGAAATAAACAGAAAATTATTACTGTTACAAGTGCAAGAAGGAAAGATACATGACTCCGGGACTGTACCTATTAAGGAAATCTGGATAATTGGAGCGTGGGAGGAAGGTGACGGCCCTGGAATGGAGTACTAAAGGCAGGGTAGTAGTTCAGTGTGTCTGTGTGTTGGGTTGGGGGTTGGGGGGTGTGACTAACCTGAGGCATCAGCAGGTGCAAAGACCCTGAGGCAGGAGGTAACGTGAACAGTGTAACTAAAAGTCCATCATGCTTTGCTTCTAAGATCAATATAAAGCTGCAGAGATGAGGAGCAGGATCAAAAAGAACTGGTTGTAACCAAGCATGAGATTAAACCTTAGCTACAACAAATTCTAAGTGCTCATTTCCTCAATAAAACCTCACTCTTCTCAGACCGAACTGTATGAACATAGGACTATCTCCCAAGGACAAGCATGTATATTACATAACAGTCTATTTTTATCCTCATGTTATTGCTCGCTGCTAGGCTCATTCTTAATGACATTTTGGGAGGTATTTGTAATTTAGACTTAATCTGAGTATTGAAACCAATTCAGAAAATGAAAAAATTTATCTGTGATTTCAAATGAGCATAAAAGGTCTGAAAAGACACTGTGCTCAGTTGTGTCTAACTCCTTTCAACCCCATGGACTGGAGTTTGCCAGGGTCCTCTGTCCATGAAATTCTCCAGGCAAGAATACTGTAGTGGGATGCCATTTCATCCTCCAGAGGACTTTCCTGACCCAGGAATCGAACCCATGTCTCCTGCAACTTCTACACTTCAGGCAGATTTTTTACCACTGAGCCACCAGGTAAGCCCATAAAAGGTCTATCACTCAAAAACTAATGATACACTGAAGAATCCCTTATGATGCCCCATAAAGTCCCTACTGAAACCCTTAAGATACAACTAACGAAAGAGAATCTCTGCAGTTGGGTGTATGTAAGGGTTTTCATCTCCAACAGAAGATGTTACTGTAGTACTCTGCACCAAGAAAGACAAAGACCAGAGAGAAAAAAAGACAAAGAAAAGGAGAAGGAGGGAAAAAAAAACAGTTCCACCTGGGAATCTAATCACAGTAACCTACCTTCCAATTCTTCAGTGTGGGTACACCTAAAGAAGCAATATTTTAACATCTTCCACTGAGAAAGAAGCTATTGGTAGAAATCATTCACCTTCAAATGCATAATAACCCCAAATGAAACAAAACCACTGAGAAGGTCAAAGACCGTCTCCTTACCAAAGAGGCAAACATCTATGGACCTGGCAGTATGCAAACCCCCGGCCAGGCACAGGGGTGTCTCCCAGCAAGTGGTTCTGCTAGAGCGCCACAGAAAATTTTCAAACCATTTTTGTTGTTTTCAGTCCTTTATAACAGCTTCCAGAGAGGCTGTATATCTTTTTCACACTTCATAAAGGTCCTCAGATTTACTGAAACAATGTCTGCCTCCCTTAAGTACACAGATCCTCCCCAAAACAAGAACCTACTGTTTTGAAAATAAGCCATTACCAACCTCCCTCCACACAGTCTTCTAAACATCAAGAAGAAAAGATTTCCCACCATCCTGTAGAATACACAATACGAATGTGCACAGTTCACAAGCTTGTTTTTCTCAAAAATGATTTTTCTTAAGGAGATATTCAGCTGAAACAGGATGCCACAGCCCCACAAATTGGGGAAATGGCAGGTTTTTGGTTGTTGGTTTTTTTTTTTTTTTTAATGTTAAAGACGTTTCCTTAATTGCAGTGCTTCTCCAAATCATGAATTATGACAGTCTCACATAAGGGACAGTACATGCAGCACTTCCCATATATTTTGGGCTACAAGTATTTTGGAGAAGCATTTTGGGAAAAAAAGAGTAACTCTCCACTGAGAAAGGCTGGCCCTCAATTCTGCACAAGACAGCCAGCCTTCTGACACAATAACAAATGAGATTGTCCCTTATTTTTAAGGTATCATCCTATAACCTATATCTAAAGAAGTTAATGCATTCTGTCCCTTTCTCATGATCTAGAAGTACACAGGTCTGTAGCAATCACTGTGCGGTTGGTCTATACTGATATATGTTCCTCGGTGGCTAAGACATTTTGACTGTCCAACATGTTAAGGGTGAATCAAAGACCCTGACAGTACGGTAACCTACACACTACCAAATCTCCACAACAGAGCTCTAATGTCCCCCAGAAACTTCAATTTTGATAACTCTGTATCACATAAATATCTTCTCAGTTAATCATAAGCCAAAAAGTATAGTGAATACAAGCTAATCTATGTAAGTTTGAAAACATTATTTTTCAAAATTCAAAACTAATTTCTATATGGGGAAAAAAATCAAGTACTTTATATGAAGTTCAGCACAGCTACAGTACAGCTCAGCAAAATAACTGTACCAGGTTAATGACATACTCTCTTTAATCTCCAGCTCCTAGAAAAACATCAAACTGGGAGGCTTCTAACCTGTTAATTACATCTCATGCAACTCATGTCATTCCTCAGCACTGTAAGCAATTCAAAGGAACTGATTTCAGCCAGTTTTTTTGTTTTTTTTTTTTAAACTGACTTCTGTAAGGAAAGTACCCGAATATACACAATGTATCAAATTAAAAAGGAGGGTATTGCTGGTGTTCAACAGGTTCTGAACCACCTGCTTCCCTACATCTTATCTGCAAGCTGGGTCTGTCTCTCTCTGAACAGTTGCTACAAATAACCTCAATATACTGAGTGGACACAGTCCCTTTCCTAGAAAACAAAGCAGGTTAGTTGGCTTCATCTATTATCATTGATTAGAGGGCCTGAAGCTTAATTCTATGCAAAAGGATATCATCAGGAGGCATAAACCTTGGTCTGAAGGCCACTAAAAACGCCTATCTAGCTTCTGGTCACTCCTGTAGCCAATGTAAAATGACCCGTTCCCCTAAACTTGAAGGCTGACTTGTCCCACTGTGTACGCCACTCTGCAGGGCCTCTCCACAGTCTAATCTGTGCTGAAGACAAAAGGCAAAGGAGGACGTGAAAAGAGGCAAAGTTCTGGGCAGACGGTGAAGTGTGAGAATGAGCAGCAGAAGACACGGACAGAAGGATAGCCTCACGGGCAGGCCCAGAGGTGGGCACAGGAAAGAGCCAGCACACCAGCGGACTGAAGCCTGGAGCTGTTGACTACCTAGAGTTTTCCTGCCCCAGACCACTACCCACTCTTCTGGGTTCCACGTCCACCAGCAACCACAGGCTGACACCGTTTCTCAACCATAGACACCGTAAAGACCCAAAGGCACCTCACCTCCTGGTCTATAGACGACATCGTCCTCCGTGATGTATGATGTTATCTCGCCGGTGTCTGTCCTTTCGTAACGAGATTTTTTTTTCGGGGGCTTCTTTTTGTTCTTCTTCGTGGACTCCTCTGTGGTGGCACTGTTGTTGTCATTGTCCTCGTCTTCGCTGTGATCACTCTCGGCGTAATTTTTGGCTCCTCCTTCCAGGGTACAGCTCCTGCGGGGCCTTGAGTTCTCACTCTCACGCACTTTGTCCCGCTTCTCTCTCTCCCGGTCCCGATCTCGGTCCCGGTCCTTCTCTTTGTCTTTGTCTTTGTCTTTGTCAGCTGTCATGATTCGCCACGTGCCTTCTTCTGTCCTCTCACGGCTGGGCCTCCGTGAAAGGTAGACAGTAAGCCTGGGCTTCAGTCTTCTGAATTTCTCACTCAATTCCAGGGAAAATCCAACCACTCCAACAACCCCAACGTTTCAAAAATGCTAGGAGAAAAAAAGAGAGAGTGAAATTGGTTTTCCTGTAACATTTTCCCATATTTCCTTTCCTAAAATAATATTTTGCTCAATGATTCTCTTCCTTACTCATGCTTTAGCACTGAAAACTTCTTACTGGCCACAGGAAAAAAGTTAGGACAAGGGATACAAAATTTAAACATAAACAGTTGCTGGCCTCAGCTAGCATATGGTTTGGGATTTTCTATCACACTAATAATGAACAATATCTGAATGCATAAGGACAAATGATGCTTTCTGTATACAAACTGTTTTTTCCTTTTAAAATGAAAAAGTAAAGTGTATCCCAGTAAACAACATATAAGGGGTACAATCATTGTGGTGCTGGAGAAGACTCTTGAGAGTCCCTTGGACTTCAAGGAGATCAAACCAGTCAATCCTAAAGGAAATAACTCTGAATAGTCACTTTGGAAGAATGGACGCTGAAGCTCCAATACTTTGGCCACCTGATGGGGAAAACCAAATCACTGGGAAAGACTGAAGATTGAAGGCAAAAGAAGAAGGCATGGGCAGATGAGATGGTTAGAGATGGTTAGACCCCATCACCGACTCAATGGACATGAATTTGAATAAACTTTGGGAGATAGTGAAGGACAGGGAAGCCTGGTATGCTGAAGTCCATGGGGTCGTGAAGAGTTGGACACAACTGAGCAACTGAACAACAAAAATACAAAAGGAGTTTTGTGACCCACAATATTAATTTAAAAGGGAAAGAACCTACTATAGTAAAAATTATTTCCACCTGGAAAAACAAGTAAGTAATCTGGATAGCCCTGGAAAATGTCTTAGGATGTCTCACAGTGCACTGTCTTCTGAAGACTCTTTCTAGTCACTTTTCCAAATTTCCAAAGCTTCTCTCAAGAATAAACATAAGAATTGACTCAAAAGTAGCAACCTCAAAGCAAGATTCCTGTGCCTTCAATTACAATTTTCTGCATCTTCTAAGTCTATTATTCTAGTTATTTTCCAAGAAAAATGGTTTCTTAGAGATATATTATCTCTGTCTTCACAAAACAAACAGGTTCCCAAAACAACCTTTCATCTTTAGAGATTATTAGGTGGTTTATACATTCTTCCAAATATCCCCTATTAATAGTCTCCCTAAATGTCTCTCTAAAACTAAAGCCCAAAGGAAAGTTTGAACAGTAATATAATGAGAAGAGTGAACCCCACACTCCAACCCAATTCTTATTAAAAATTTTAAGTTTTTAAATTTTATTTACAAGTCAGTTTTGGAACAGTCATAATAACCAGTAATTTTTCTTTTGCAATCTTTTATCATCTTCCCCAACATCTCATCTCACTTGTTCAAGTTTGTACCAAACATTGTCTATGTGCCTCAGAAGTAAAGATACCACAAGGAACAGCCCATGGTCCCATCCCTCGATGCTCCAATGCAAAAAGACAACTGGTCAACAGGAGAACCATCTGTTTCTTGTGCTACTCAGGCCAGATAGGAACATTACATGCAAACAAACAAAAGACTGTCCTCTTTACTCAGACAACAACAAACAAGTCAGTTTGTAATTACCTGCCTCAAATGCAGAGAAAATGCTCTTTGGTCATGCCAAAGCCGTAAACATTATCATGTACTCTCTCCAAACCTCTTAGGTCAAACTTGATACCAGAAGAGACCTTCCCATTAGCACTTCAAACATCCTTAGGCATTCAGGGGAAAAAAAAAAATAAGTTAACAACCACCTTTGGGAGAGAGACCCATGAAGGAGCAATAATGCCAACAATCTATAAGCAAAGTCAGAAGTGTGAAAGTATGGAGCACAAACCTAAATTGCTTCCTTCTACAGAGGAAATGCACTCTCAGATAGGATTTCAATTTTCTAAACATATTTCCAGAAAATGAAAAATTATTCTACTGCCTGCAAAAGTTCTGCTTCAATGAATCATCTGCTAAGCAGACAGTAATAAACCCCCAAGTCCCTGGAGGCCGCTAGTGTTAGCAATTGAAAATACACAAAGAGACATATTACTTTCTCCACTGGGCTTAAGTTTAGAGCCCGAACAAGCCAATCATGCAAGAAAGAAAACCATCAGCTAACATGGTTGTTAAAACATTTCTCTTTGACATTGAAAACATACCAAGGTCTCCTGAGAGTCTAAAAAGAACAACGAGTTTAGGCTGAAAGACTCTCAGATTCAGTTCAAGACAGACATACTTCAGGGAAGTTCAAGAAAACATCATTTCCCCAGGGTTAACAAGATAACTGCTCCAGAAAACTGTGTAAAAATATTATTTCAGCACTTGAAACAGAAAAAAAAAAAAGCGGTAAGTCCAAATTGTACATTCAACATAACTCCCTACAAAATCATATAGTGTACTTCTACTTACAAAAAACTTTGAGTTGTTTCTGCTAAGAGTTAGCAAGAAAAAAATCAGTAATCGGTAGATAAAGCATCCACAAAATGAAACCCTGTGTGTGTGTGTGTGTGTGTGTGTCTAACTTTCAGACAACTAAGAATACTGATAATCCAAAGCTAAAGTCAATTCAACTTCTGTTCACATTTGTCTCTGAAATATAGCACAGTGGGGATTTTTTTTTTCCCTCTGCATTTACCACAGTAATCATCATTTTTCTGAGCTTCACTTATAAAATGACCAACATGCAACAACAATGCAACATCTGAGGTAAGGGATCCAGTGGCGCTGAGAAAGGTAACTGTCACCTCAGGACACTAGAAATGTTCTGCTCAGTAGGTAACACTATAGAGTCTTCACTGTATAACAGCAAGGGGTTCACAAAGCAGGTCCCTGCCATGATCTCACTGGATTCTGTCTACTACTCAGTGATGTGAACCAAACAGGAGTCATCCCCCCACTTTTCAGGCTACAGAAGGGGAACTAAGAAGAGAGCATCTGTAGTGGAGTCTGAAGCAGCCCTCGCCTAGGTGAACCCACCTGACCTGATGTCAACCTACTGCTCAGGTTACAATCTATATCTTCACAGAAGCCAACTTTTCCTACGTATATCCTTGCTGATAATTAGCACAGACACGTTTAGGAAACAAACTCATTTTAATCTCTCCCACCCAAACAGAAGGTACTCTTCCCCAGTAAGAAAGAAGAAAATATTGAAAATATCAAGTTGATCCATTACTCAACCCAGTTCAACAGGAAATACGGCAAAAGACAGTTTAACAGTTAACAAAAGGAGAACTCTAATCTAAAAGACATTTTAGGTTCAAAACAATCTTCATCTATTCACTGAACAAATGTCAACTGAATGCCCACGATGCTAGTGTGTTGAATGCCCAGTGTGCTAGTTATGTGTCCACGTGTGGGGAAAATAGCTGAGAACCACATACAAACATCCCTGGCCTATGGACCTGATGTTCCAGGAAGTGGAGAAAGATACAAACATATACACAAACATATATGTATATCTACTATACTAAAAGAGTTTACGTAGGGAGTCCAATGGGAACAAGGGAGTATAAGAGGACTGCAATTTTAAACAATGGTCAGCGAGGCAGCTTTGTCCTGAGTTAAGAGTACAGAGGAGATACGGAGATCACTGCAGCACAGAGGAAGCAACTGCAAATGTCCAGAGGCTGGAGTGATTCAGGTACGTTCAAAACTCAGGAAGCCAGAGGGGTTGGAGTGACATGAGAAAGAGGACTGATTTTTTATAAAAATAAATGTATAGTCCTCTCACTAGTTTCCAGATTCATCAGATTGCACTTGATTTTATCTTAACTGATAAAATTTGGTAGGCTGGCTTAGTTTCAGTGTAATCTAATCAGTGTTAAAGGCATTCATTCAACAGTCAGTGATACAGAACTATTCTTCATTGTTTCAGGTTACTTAAATAAACCTCTACACAAACATCATTTGCCTCTTCAAAATGAAGCCAACAACCACATACAAACACCTTACACTACTTACCAGAAGCAATCTGGATAAAGTACTCAAATTTCAATCATGCTCAGGGCCCAAATCTCATTTAAGGAAACCACTTCTTGTCACTATTTCAGCGGTCCCAGGAGGTTTGGCCCCTTGTAGAATTGCAAGCACAGTGGACTGAGAAGCAAAGGTTCATGCTTTGGCACTGCCAGGGCTGGTGCCTTGGGGAAATCGCTCTCTCTCTCTGAGTCAGCTTCACTGTTGTAAGGCTGGGATAATAACTGGGCTTCCCAGGTGGCTCAATGGTACAGAATCCGCCTGCAGTGCAGGAGACCTGAGTCAGGAAGATTCCCTGGAGAAGGAAATAGCAACCCACTCCAGTATTCTTGCCTGGGAAATCCCATGGACAGAGGAGCCTGGCGGATTACAGTCCATGGGGTCACAAAAGAGTCAGACATGACTTGGCAACTAAAAAACAACAACAAGGAATAATAACTAGCTATTCACAGAGCTGCTGTGAGAATTAAGTATATGCATACACAGAAAATACACTTAAGAGATTGCAAAATGCTTTATAAATGTAAACTATCAATAGTATATACCTAGGTCAGTCATGACTTATTCTCGACTACATCAGATAATACCCAATCATATGTTGTACTATGCAACATATAAACATATAGCCAAACATCACCCTTACCCTCAAGAATTTATTTCCTACAAGGGAGGAGGGTGATTCTATTACATGATTAAGAAACAAATCATGTAAAACTGACCACAAGTGAAGTAAAGAATTCTAAAATATCTCTTTTTGGATCATGTGAAACCCACTTAGCACTGAAAACTTGCTTGTCTCACCTGAGTGCCCGATCCCTGGGTTCTACTCATTTCAGCTGCTCAAGCCAGATTCAGGAGGACACTTGACCCTCACACCAAATGCAGTTAGTGAATCCAATTAATTCTTCCTCATTCAACCACAGCAACAAATGCTAACGTTTGTCAAATACCCAACCAACCATGCACTAGGCATTTTGCTCAGCTCTCAGGGTCTACCAATCACCTCCTGAATAACTGTAATTCATCCACTGCTCCAACTGACGCAGAAAGTGCCTATTTCAAGCCATCACCATCTTTCACACAGATAACTACAACTGCCTTCTAACTGGTCTCTGTGACTACAAAATTTTGTTTTTTCCTTCCTTCCAATTCATCCTCCAATGCAGCCAGCCAAGCATCTGACCCTCCACTAGTTCTTTTTAAAAAATAGCTTTATTGAGCTATAATTCACACACCATACAATTCACCACATAATGAACAGCTAAGTGCCCACCATTCCTTTTCAAAGAGCACAGAGGCCTTCCTGTCCTGACACCCCTGCTCCTCTCCAGCCCACCTCACCCTTCTCGAATGCTCCAGCTGACCCTTCCCCTTTGTTGGCCTAATCTCTACTCACTCTTAGGGCCTCTGGATTCCTGCTGCCCAACTCCAGGAAGCTCCCAGACCCACCCAAAGTCCAGCCCCTCACTGTTTCCCACCCTGCCTGTAAAATGGCCCTCACTGACCCACCACTGGCACCTGCTGTTAACTTGTGTCCCTTCTCCACTGACTGACAAGGAGCATGACTACAGTATAATAGTCACTGGAACAACTTCTATCGACGCAATCTCCTCTTTACATCAAATCCACTAGAGTTTTCATCCTTCTCATCATGTGACTATCAGGCATCCTCTGACAGGGTTAATCACACCACCTCCTTCCAGAAAGGCTCTTGTCTTCGGGCATTCCCGGCACAGTCATCTCCTGGAGTCTGTTCCACTGTTCCTCCACCTCTAGTACTGGACCTACCATTCCTGGAGTAGTTCTCAAGGCACTGTGCAGAGCCCTCTTTTCTCATCCTCCACTGTATCCCAGTCCATCTCATTGTGTCCGTCAGCACTCAGTTATCACGTCCACACAGGCAATCCACAAATGAACATGCCTACCAAACTTCTGCAGAGGCAGGTGTCTGTGAAAACTGCCCACCTGAAGTCTCCTCTGGGATGTCTCAAAGGTACCCCAACATATCAAAACCAAAGCAGACTCTGGTCCCACATGATCTGTCTTATGACTGGTGCCCCTGCCCATCCTATTGGGCAAGCTGGACACCAAAGCCTCATGTTCAGTGCCTCCACCATCAACAAAGCATGACACTGTCACCTTATAAATTTCTCTCAAACGCAGCTACTTGGGAGCAACCCCAACCTTAGTCAAAAAGCTACTAGTGTACCCTTCCTGTACCACTTCAAATTGGCTCCTCTTCAAATCCACTCCTCTGAATCCTCACAATTCTCTTTTTACACTGCAGCCAGGTCTCTGCTTTCAAAAGGTTAATGTGACTAGGTCAATCCTCACCTTAAAATTACTCAGTGACTTGTCACTTCTACTAACTAAAACCCAAATCTGGGACTGTTAACTAGAAACTCAAAACCCAATGCAGGGGACATGGGTTCAATCCCTGGTCTAGGAATTAAGATCCCACACGCTGTGAGACAACTAGTCCGTGCTCCGCAACAAGAGAGTCACCATAATGAGACGTCCACACACTGCAACAAAGAGCAGCCCCTGCTCACCACAACTAGAGAAAAGCCTAACAGCAACAACAAACAAATCCTCGCCTTGATCCTTTCTTTCTGCCCTTATCTTTCTATCTGGCCTCACCCCCACCCACTTCCTACACTTTGCCTGACCCCACTGCCTTCCCCGAGGTTCCCTGAACACACTCCCCCACCTGGAGTGAGATAGCTCCAGTCCTTCCTTCTGTCTGTGATGCTCTTCTCCTCTCCTGGTCTAGGTATCTCCTACTCTTCCTTCAGGTCCAGTGCAATAGCAACTTCCCCAGGATGGCCTTTCTTGCCCAAGAGGACTAGATTAAATCCCCTTGCAGCACTTTCCACCACTGTAACTTCACATTACTTTGTGTGATTTGACTAACATCTGCCTCCACCTCTAAGCTAGAAGTTCCATGAGGGGCTGACCCTGACTATTTTTGCCCTGTGTTGTACTCTCAGATCCTAACTCACCACCTGGCACATACAGGCTAGTAATAAATTACTTTTCTCTCCCCTCTCTGACACATAAGCTGGGGCAATTAAGAGGGCATTATGATGAGACCGTTGATTTGGGAAACAAAGTATTCCATGAGTGATTAACTGAGGGGCTGCTTGAGCTGGCTTATAAACCATGAACAGGAAGGAGCCAAAAGGAGGAGGAAATGTTACAGATTAGGCAAAAACAGTGACTGAATCCTTGTCCTTGATGGCAGACACAGGGTAAAACTAGCAGGAGCAAGCTTATGTAGAGAGGGAGAGGGAACGTATAATAGAGGCTCCTAAAACAATAAAGCGGCTAATACTCACTGAGCACTTACTATGCGCTGAGCATTTCACACATTAATCCATTCAATCTTCACTATAGTGAGAATGAGAATACAATTTATCATCCAAACTGGGACACATCTGAGAGCAGAAAGATTAATAATTGCTCAGGAAAAACATAAAAGCAGGTCACATGACCACCCTAGCTGTAGCTCTATTCAGTAGATGCTGTTGCTGTGTGCGTCTTCCCTGTGCAAAAGCAAGCACTGAGAGGCTGAGCAAGGAGACCCAAGTCACCCAGCTCTGTGTTAGACCCAGAGTGCGGACTTAGAGCCCATCCTCTTAACCACAAGGCTACCTTCAATTACTGCCTTCAATTACACAGCCTTAAAAGCCAAGTAAGCCAATACACTTGCTAAGACTCTTAAGATGAAAATAGCATTTTGGGCAACACTCATCTCATCTGACAGGAGATCAAGAGCTGTTGTGCCATTCCAACAAGTTTGCTTTCAAACCTACTACCTCCAAAAGTATAAATTAGGAACCAAGATCCTCTAGAACTTCTGCCTTTGCCATTTCTACATTTATTGTGCCTCAATAAATGTTCTTACTTTCTCCTTTAGGAACAAAACAGATTGGTCCAAGTATACAAGACCTCAGTGATTTACCCACTCTGCGGGGCCGCAGGCAGCAGAACATGCAGAAAGAAGGCGGCAGCTGGGTGAATGCTTTCAAAGGAAAATCAATGTTTTCTTCCTGTCCCTTTCATACCAACAGCCTGGGAATGAAAATGGACTGACTTTTGCTCTGGAAAGGAAAGGTCACTCTAACACTTGACTCCCTGGATAAGAACTCATCAACAGCAAGCTGCTGCAGAGAACATTTCAAAATAGGCCAGGGAATCACTGACAGAGATGCATGGGAAACAGGAGGTCAGCAGATCTGGGAGCCCACGCAGAAGTCAGAGGGTTTTACCTGAGACAGATGTGGTCCTGAGAGCAGTTCTCCCACATGAAAATAAACCAGTGTGAAGTTCTCCCACCCGAACAAATTCAACCATTTACAAGCAAACAGCTGTATGTGCACCTCCAAAGATTCTCTACATATGGGGGTAGTAAATATTTAAACTCGATCCGTTTAAATATTCAGTGAGTTGAAATACTCATTCCTGGAACACGTTTTATTAAGAGAACCTAAATCACCAAGATGGGACGCATTAGTCAAATTCAGAGCGCAGCCTTTGTGTTATCAAAACAGAAGGAAGCCCAGAATGAACACGCCTTAATCACAAGTGGGTATAATGCTTAGAGCAGCTCTTCTTCAACTCCCTGAGAAGACTATGGGGAAAAAACAGAATTAAGATTGGTGAACTCTGACAAGTATCTTAACTTCTTCCAAAAAGACACAATAACAACAAAACATACAACCTGCAAAGGTGGGGAAAGTACCCAGAACAGCAAAACGCCAGGTTATGATCAACAACCCAATTAGATAACAAACAACACATAATCTTTTTATTTGAAGCAACAGTAAGGAATTCCCAAAGATGAGATGCCCAAGTGGCTTCCCCCGCATACCCCACCTTATAAAATTAAAAACCCTCCCTTTCTTTAAAGAACACACAAATTGATCCACACAAGCAACTGATTTCTATACTGTTAAAAAGTGAAGTTTTTCCTAATTACATACGAAATATTTTGCCTTACATGTTGCCTATAGTTGTGTCTCTTCTATTACGTAGTTAAGGAATACTCACTGCTTACTCTAAAACCATGGCTTCTCAACGGTGGTACAATTAACATTTTCAGCCAGATTATTGGGGGAAGGGAGGGCAGGGGGTTGCCTGCCCTGTGAATTATCCCTAGTCTCCACTCATACAGACTCTAGTAGCACAACCCACTGCTCCAATTAGAACAAAAAAGAATATCTCCAAATACTGCCACACAGTCTCTGGGATGGGGGGGAGGGTGGGGCAAAGCTGTTCACAGTTGAGAACTGCTGCTTTAAACGAATAAAACTGTTGGTTGATCATAGAGATTTGAAAGGGTTAAGCAGCTGTGCTGCTTTATTCAGAATTATGCTTGACCAATATTGAATCCATAAGCGAACATTGTTATGAAAACTATATAATATGGCATGTTCTTCATTCTCTGAAATAAACTGGACTCTTCCTGACATAGAAATTACACAGATGTGTGAAGGTGAATTAGGAAAACAGAAGTAAATATTCTGAAAATCTTGATGCTTCCTGGCAAGCCCTGAAGGTTATCAAGAGTACTATTACTCAAGTGGAGACCTGCTCTGGTCCTGGGGCCGAATGGATGCTTCTGTTCGTACACAACTAACTGAGAAAAACGGGTGCCCTCGATGCCAAGAAACAAATGCCCATGAAGCCAAGCCCCTAGTGGGAAAGACGAAAAAATCCTGAACTCACGCTCTCAAGGGCTTCCCTGGGGGCGCTAGTGATAAAGAACCCGCCTGTCAATGCAGGAGACAATCCCTGGGTCAGGAAGATCCCCTGGTGAAAGAAACGGCTTCCCACTCCAGTATTCTTGCCTGGAGAATCCCATGGACAGAGGAGCTTGGCAGGCTAGAGTCCACGGTGTTGTAGAGTTGGACGGACATGACTGAAATGACTTAGCACACACTCTCTCAAAGCATGGCCACAGATAGAAAACCAAATGGATAAAAGAAAAACATAAAAGTCAAGTAGATGGATAAGTAAAATATAGTATATCCATAAAACAGAACATTATCCAACAAGAACAAGAAAGGAAATACTGATCTATGCTACAGTATGAGTAAGCCTGGGAAGCACTATGTGACGTGAAAAGTGCCAGTCACAGAAGACCACACACTGTATAATCCCACGTATATAGAATGTCCGGAGAAGACAAATCCATGGGGACAGAAAGCAGACCTGGAGGTGGGGGTGGGGTTTGCTATGGTTATGAGTTTCATTTGGAGAGGATATAAAAGTTCTAGAATTGATTATGGTGATGCCTGCATGTACCTGCAAAAATATGAAAAGCCATTAAATTGTACACTTTAAATGGGTAAATTATGTGAATTATGTGAATTATATTTCATTACATCAGTTAAAACACAAACACACACAAACAGTAACATTACAAAGTTACTAAAAAAAAAACAACAGCTCAGGCCTTGCTATAGCTTAAAAAAAAAAAATGCACCTAGCTATAAAATTCACAAGGGTTGGCTCCACCTCTGCAATTGAGAAAAACACCCTCTTAATGCTGTAAAAGCAGAGGGGTTAATTAAACACAAAGAAGAAGTTTTATTTCATGTAACACTGAGAATGAAAGAGAAACTTCCTTGGACCATAGTAATCTTTAATATGCAGGAATGCTTGGTCAGGCTTACTACCTCTGTACAACATGTTCCAAAGCAGATAAATTGGACAGGGTTCTTTCAGTTTGCAGAGCCCCCAGATTCTGAGTTAATTTGCAACCATGGCACATAAACCCTCAGAGGCTGATGAAAGGAAATGACAGGGTGGATTTTATACTTAACTTAATACAATTACACTTCACACATATATGAAGAGCCAAAAGCATTCATAATACACTTCTAATCCATGGGTACAAATTATATCAGGGGAAAAATAAAACTATAAAACCTACCAGAGCAGTCCTTCTAAAAACACTTAAAATCTGAATCTCAGATGAAAAGGAAAAGTAGCTCTGACCAAAATCGTAAATCTAAACCAAAAGTCAGTGTGCCATTTTCCTGGACTGAGCTGTTCTAACTGCACATGATGTGCTCTTGGTTGACCAAATGTGTTACCCTGCCATCTTTGTTAACCTGATGTCTTTCAAAGAGAAAAGCAAAAGAGTCACTAGTTCTTGGCATCTTGAATTATCCAATTCAAGAACTAGCAAGTGACCAGGTTGTGACCAGGGAGGGTGGGGACACTGGTCCATAACACTTAAATGCTGTAGTTCTAACGCTGATCATCAAAGAAACACCAATGTCCAAAGTTGCTGTGAATTCCTCCATTCAATAAATATTTATTAAGCACCTACTAGGTGCCAAGCACTGCCACAGGAGCTACAGACACATGCACAACCAGAACACACACAATCTCTAACCACAGAGGCTTACAGTACAGTAGGGGAGGGGACAGACAACACACGACAAGAAAATATACAGTATATTAGCTGGTGATGAGTGTTGAGTGCTATGGAGAAAAACAAAGTTGGGCAAAAGGGAATAGGAGGCTGTGGATTTATTACAGGTAATCAATGATAAGGGGTCATTTGACCTAAAGGAAGTAAGGCAGCAGTAAACGTGGTTATCTGGGGGAAGGCATTTCAAGCAGAGAGAAAAGTAAGTACAGATGCCTGAAATGTGCATGCTGGGCACATCCAAACATCATCAGAAGGCCAAGGTGGCTGAAACAGTGACAACAAAGAAGAAAAGCCTCTGTGGGGTTTTGGCACAGAGAAGTAGTGATCCGAGTTAGATTTGAACAGACTCCCTCAGGCTGCTGAGGGGTTAGGAAACTCTGAGTTCAGGCCAGGTCTCAGTCGCTCAGGGGCTAGCAGAGGCCAGACTGTGGGCAGGTTGTGCAAGAAGAGCCCTGGGAATCTGCTATCACACTGCATGCAACGTGAGACAAAGAGAAGAGGCAGAGTGGAGGCCGTAATTTGGGCTGAGCAGCCAGAAGAGCAGAACTTCCTTCACCAATAAGGAAAAAGGAGAACTGCAATTCTGTTTGGAACATTTGAGATGCCTAGCAGATATCCAAGCAGAAATGCAGGTTCAGGTTGAGAGGTCAAAAAGCTGTGGACTAGAAATTGAAACCTGGGAGTCTTCTATATGCAATCCCTACACCAACAACCATGAGAATGGATGATATGGAAACAAACTACAGGAGATGAAACAGTCAAGCTGGAAAGAGAATACTCAGAAACAAGTTAAGATATTACAGACAGACCAAATACATCAGTGAAGTGAAGTGTCAGTGACAGGATGATGGAAAGACTGTCTCAGACTACCTTCTGGAAATCCTGAGGTAAAAACAACATACTGTTTAATTCACAGAGAAGCCCTCTACATCTGCAACAGTTGCCTACAGACAACTTACATATTAATGATGTTACCAAATGCTGCATTTCATAAAACCCAGCCTGCTACAGTTTCACCTGTTTCTACTTCAGGAGGACATTTAAGACAGGAACACCCTCTCCCCTTCCCACCCCATTTCAAAGAACTTGGGCGGGGTGGGGAGGGGAGAACCCATTTCACCCTGCAAATTAATAAAGGAGAGTTAATGGATTTTAAGAAGTTTTCTTAAGTCAAATTTTTGAGGCCCTAATTTGAATACTGTAGGCTCCGCATGAAAAAAAAAGAAAAAACATAGTAAATAAGTATATGAATTCAAAACAAAAGTTCAATTCCAGAAAGGAAAAAAAAGTGAGATTTAACAGTCTCACTAGTGATGTTTCAGTTCAGTAGCTCAGTTGTGTCCAACTCTGCAACTCCATGGACTGCAGCCCACCAGGCCTCCCTGTCTATCACCAACCCCTGGAGTTTACTCAAACTCATGCCCATCGAGTCAGTGATACCATCCAACCATCTCATCCTCTGTCGTCCCCTTCTCCTCCCACCTTCAATCTTTCCCAGCATCAGGGTCTGTTCAAATGAATCAGCTCTTCGCATCAGGTAGCCAAAGTATTGGAGTTTCAGCTTCAACATCAGTCCTTCCAATGAATATTCAGGGCTGATTTCCTTTCTGGAGTTATTTCTCCACTAATCTCCAGTAGCATATTGGGCACCTACCGACCTGGGGAGTTCATCTTTCAGTGTCCTATCTTTTTGCCTTTTCATACAGTGATGTTTAGTTGGTGTCATAATTTGAGTCCTAAAGAAGTGCTGAGTCAAATGGGGGTCAAGGGATGAGAGCATTTTGTTTTTAAATACTTGATGTGAAAAGGTTTAACTGGACTCAAAATATATGTGCATTATCAAGAAAATTATGTCAATATTTGACAATGAAAGAATGAGGGGGAAAACACATAATGAATTTTTCACAAAGTCCTATACAGACATTCCCAAAATATCTCCAGTTTACCCAGTACACTATACAAATATCTTCTGTGTATGTGGAGGGGGGCTTCCCTGGTGGCTCAGGGGTTAAAGAGTCACCTGCCAATGCAGGAGATGAAGATTCGATCCCTAGGTTGGGAAGACTGGCTGGAGAAGGAAACGGCAACCCACTCCAGTATTCTTGCCTGGAAAATCCCACGGACAGAGGAGCCTAGCGGGCTACAGTTTATGGGGGTGCAAAAGAGTTGGATACGACTTAGCAACTAAACAACAAATTTATGTGTAACAGCAGGAAGCATAAGCTCCAGGTAATTTTGACAGTGCGAGCATGTTTTTCTGTAGTTGACTATTGCAGATTCCCCAGACTTTTTGGCACATAATGACTGATCACATTAACACTCAGAGTAGGTAGAGCCAGAAAAGGAGAGGCAGGGTCATTGCCCAGAAACAGAGTCTAGATTTCTAAAGAAGGATTCTTACACGTAATTACCTAGCTGCTATCATTCATCAGCAATGAGGGCAGCATTGGTAACTTTTTCTCAGCACTAAGGTCTCTCCATGGCCAAAGTGGTACCCAAGACTGCCAGGAGCAGTCAAATGATATGTGACACACACAGCAAAAAGTGCTACACCAATAAGCTGAATGTACATTTTCCATTTTGGAAACTGAAAATGAGGAAACTGTAGGTAGAAAGAAGGAAACTGTGAAGGGAAGTACAGGACAGCACAGACCTATGGAGGGTCACCTAAAGCTCCCCCTGCAGGCATCAGCAGTGACCTCTCTGGACAACTTGAGATATACCTGGCTTCTGGCCCCAGTAAGTTAACCCCACTGTAAGTTCACAGTTCTCAAAGAGTCTCCTTGTAAAATAAAAATAACTCTTAGGAAAAATATCAAGTTTATCTATCAAGAAAAGAAACCCTCGAATAAATATATGTGTGTGCGTGTGTGTGTGTGTGTGTGTGTGTATATATATATAAAATCAGCAGTAAGTAGAATAAATTCCTATGGAGGTGTAGAATGTTCTATTTTTACCTTCTTGATAAGAGGACCAGTCACACACTCAAGAATAAAGCAGTCCCTATTACAATGTAGCAGCTTACTTTGTTTACTACAAGGAGCTGCAGAGGATGATGTAAGGGCCTCACACCACAGATAACATACCAGGGCTCAGTGTGTAACAGATTCTCAAATAAAAACTCATTTACCTCTGGACCAGACCCTCCTGAGGAGGAGAAGAGAATGCCATTAAGACGGTATCGGGTTTCCAATACCCCTCTAAAGCAAGTATCAGTCAAGATCTTGGAAAGAAGGTCATTACCGAGAAACCCATTAATCTGTGAAACAAAGGGCTCCAAAGATAAGTGTCAAAATAAGAAAAATTAATTAGCATGTTTCTCTAAAGAAGGAGGTGAAAGAATGTGATGCTCTAGTTTATATTAAAGCACATCCAAATTAAATCTATTGCAGTATCATTTAAAATACAAACTGTTATTAACTAATATGTACAAAAGTTGAAGCTTTTCCTCTAGACCACTGGCCTTAGAGAGGGCTCATCTTGACATTTATAAATTATTAACACTGCCCTGTAACTACCACTAGACTATAAAAGAACCTTTTGACTTATAGACCTGAACATTATCATCAGAAGGAAAGTAACACAGGGAAGGGGAAAAGAAGAAAAGCTATATCTTCAGAGCTTTTCAAATTAAATTTTTTAAAGTATGAGAGCAACTATCGAGGTCACATCTATGGACAATAACCATGATAATACTGAGCAGAACTGAAGGCAGAAACGGCACTTCTTCAAGAAGCAGGTACATCTGTTAACAAGATTTTATTGGCCATGCACTGGCAGGATTAATCAATACCACAGGTATCTTTTTCTAAGCTTTCATCTCATATAGTGCAAGATAAAGATGGTAGAGCAACTGAATTGCCTGATTAAATAAGGTCTGTATTCAAACTGTTCAAAGTCAAGTTCCCTTGGCAAGTCTCAATTTTGTTTTCAAGGAAAAATTAAACTTACCAGCAAAATACTCATCCCATACTCCACAACCACAAAAGCATCAGAAGCTCAGTTTACTGTCCAATGTAAACGAATAATATATTGAAGAGTTCTAGTCTCTAGTGACCTTTATGAACACCTGGAAAATGCAAGCAAGGCAATATGCAGCATGAGAGAACATAAATTTCAAAAGCAACTGACGAATGCAACCTGAAAGGCTGAAATGTAAATGGAGCATAGGGTTACAACCCCATTCTCAAAAGGAATCTTCGTTCTCACTTCAGAAAACAGAGAAATTTATTCTCAAATGCTATCAATGGAAAAACTGTCACTTCTGATTCAAGTTAATTTTATCACATCTATAGGACCTTGGGGAAAAGGCATAGATCCCTTTATTCTCCTCCCTGCTTTATCCTGCAATGCGCAAACTGACTAACAATACAACTAACTACCTAGAGACACGTGTGCCATTTTCAGCAATTGGTAATTTACAGTTTTGTTTTAGATTGCTTTTTTTTAGCCAGATGGATATGATGTGTTGCTTCTTCCCTCTAGGTCTGTCACTTTTGATTTTTTTTTTTTAAAAACAAATGATATGATACGAACAGGTAAGAAGCATTTTTAAGAATATTACAGAATTTCAGAACTGTGTAGAAAACACAGTAAAAATACAGAGTAATTCATCACATTACAAAATATATAAACAATGCCAACTCTTGCTCTTCTTTAGAACAGAATGAGTTGTGGATAAGAGTAATAGAAATTCTACAACTTAACTGCACTTAACTATTATCAGTTCTTGATAGGAATCTGATTCCCCAAATACCGGCCATATCAACATATGCCTTAACCCTTGATCAGGCTTTAGAAAATAATCTTGAATCCATGAACTCTATAAGGGGCTCTCACAGTACAAGCATGGTCTCCTGGTTTCTGCTCAGATTCCTGAGAGCAGGAATCTGTGCCATGTTAACTTTGAAAGCAATCAACTATCTGATGAATGAACAAAATCCATTTATTAATTAGACTTCAGTTTTCATTACCCACTAACAAGTTTTCTTCTTATAATCAAAGAGCACAGATTCTTAGAGCAGAATAATGTGGTTCTCATTAATGGTCTTCTTAAATACATTAAAAAGGCTACCTTTGGGGGTTTTGTTTGAAAAATTAAATTGTAATTCTCCATGTCACACACCAGTAGATGTACCTTTATACTCCCCCTTTCATTCCAACTTTCTCTGAAAAAATAAATAAATAAAAGCTTACGTTCTTAAAACCATTAACATGTCTGTACACAAGAGAACGCCCTCTGATGTTATTCACTGACAGCCATGCGAATCGCTTAAGAGCTTTAATTTGGAGCTGTGTTGTTTAATACGGTAGCCACTGGCCATATGTGGCTATTTTAATTAGTTTAAATTAAATAAAATAAAAAATTCGGTTCCTCAGTCACACTAGCTGCATTTCAAGTACTCACCAGTCCTGTGTGGCTAGTAGTACCATGGTGGACACCACACACACAGAACATGACCAACATCAAAAAAAAAATTCTATTAGCACTGATCTGGATCTAAATGCATATAAATAAAAATACCAAGACTCCCATTTCATCAATAAACCACTTCCTTTTAATGAACTCTGGCTGCTTTAAGAACAATAATATGCATAAATATGAACCCAGAGACTTTTACTCTTAACAACAGATCATGATTCTTAGAAGAGATGGAAGAAGGAAAAAATTCCTGAGCAATCTAAGGCTTTAGATTCTAACATCTATCCTAACATTCCTTCAGCAATTTACACAACCTGATTGGAGGAGAAAACAGAGCAAGAACACGCTTTTCTCCACTGTGTGGTAGCTTTCCTCAGAACGGTCACAGCTGCCAAGTCTGAGGATCACAGGTCCCATTACCTTCTGTTGTCAGCACTACTTCTTTGTAAGCTCCCCTTCCAAACCCGCCTCCTCTGACTCACTCCACATACTATGCCATCACTCTCAGTTCGGAGCCTGCAGTTTCTGGCAGACAGGCCCAACGTAATGACAGTCTGGATAAAATCATAAGTCTATCTGCTCTCAGAGGATTTTTCCAATCCTGTGCAACTGCCATGCGGGTATGTGAGAGGCTGCACATATTTCCTCATAATAAAAACAAAACCCCAATTTCTGCAAAGTTGATAAGTTACCTCTGAATTTATAACACAAGATGACAGCCAGAGTTCTGTTTTTCTGCAAAACTAGAGCTTTTACGAGCGTATGTTTTCAATCACTTATTTCTCAATAATGACTGAAATATCTCAAACCATCCCAAGTGCTTCGCTAGCTTTACCTGTTACCTGCTTGTATTACCACTGGCTGCTCAGACACAGGAAAAAGGCAAATGGGGGAAAAACTCAACCTTGGGTGGGGACAGTTTAATAAAAATTTCTCTAAAACTTGAATCCTAAACATCCTTCCATAATGCAATACTAAAGTAACTGCTTTAAAGCAGTAATCAAGGGAGACCTGTGTTTCTGAGTGATGCATGTTGAAGGGGGTGTTTTAATAAGGATGTGGCAAACGATTTAATGCTGGAAACACCCTTTTCGAAGAGACCTGGGGGAGAGGGGCAGTAGGGAAAGCTAGGTAAACTTGTTCAGTGATGACCATTCTGGGTTTTTGGTTACTATTTCATTACCCAAAAAAAGGAAGGAAAAAGAAGAAATGTGAGTGAATGTATGAGCTGTGTTTCTCTGGGGCACTTCCTTCCATCCTATGAGTCCCAGGTATCAGTGATCTCTGGGGGAAAGGTCAGCCATCAGTCATGCATGTGCATGTGTGCTAGGTGACTTCAGATGTGTCCGACTATGGGCTGTAGCTCTGCAGGCTCCTCTGTCCATGGGATTCTCCAGGCAAGAATTCTGGAGTGGACTGACATGCTCTTCTCCAGGGGACCTTCCTGACCCAAGGATCAAACCCGCAACCCTTAAGCCTACTTGTATTGGCAAGCGGGTTCTTTACCACTAGCAGCACCTGGGAAACCCCAGGAAAGGAGGCCAAAATGAGAGCAACTATTCCTTCCCAAGGAAAGCACTCAGGAATCTAAGAAAGCAAACAAAAGTAGGGTGGAGGGAGAAACTTTCCCCCAGGGAATTCTGGCTTGAATGCAAAGGATTCCAGAGAAAATGTTTCCAGAAGGACTTTGACAACAAGAAGCAGCAATTCCAAAACAACGACATTAAGTCCTATGGATAGCAGAAAAGTGGGTAACTGGGAGGAGGATTCTGAAAATTTTAGATCTTGAGGCATGATAGAATTCAAGGTAAAAAAACACAGACAGACTGAAATAAAGCATCTATGCTTAAATGGATCCTTGGGGGAAGGGGAAAGAACTCAGCAGGATAAAATGAAAAGACAAAATTGTACCATCTCATTTCCCCACCTGGGTGTGATAAACCTTACCCATTTAGAAGTGAGAGAACACATTTTTAGTTCACATCCAGTCCAGATCAGGAATTGCAAACACTTTAACACAGGAAAAGGAAACTGGTAAATAAAAGAACAAAACTGCTTCTTACTAATATGGGTCAACTTTGCAGGAATACAATCAAGAAAAAATTACATCTGCTACAAATGGTAAACATAGAACAAAATTACCAATACTGAAACACCTGAGAAAGGAAATAGGAAATCATGCAGAACAAATGAGAAAATGGAAATCTGAAAAGTCATCATAAAATAATTAAAAGTACAGACAGAAATGGGGTTCCCTGGTAGCTCAACTAGTAAAGAATCTGCCTGCAAGGCAGGAGAACTCGGTTCTGCATTCCTGGCTCTGGAAGATCTGCGCGCTGGAGAAGGGAAAGGTTACCAAGTATTCTGGCCTGGAGAATTCCATGGACTCTACAGTCCATGAGGTTGCAAAGAATCGGACATAACTGAGCTTTACTTCACATGACTTTCACTTCACTTCACAGACAGAAATGCTAAAAACAAGGAGGGGAGGTCCCTAGAAACACATTTCCTGGGCTTTTAAAACTATTTGTCATTTCTAACCTACAAAGAAGCAAACAGAAACCATCCAGAAAGAAAAGAGAGGGAGGAGGAGGAGGAGTAAAATGAGATCTAACCCACAATAAGTGACATTCCTCTCCAACAGCTCTTAGAATGTGCAAACGCTTGCAAACCAAACCAGAAATGAATTTTACATAAAAGGAATAAATTAGAAGTATCTCATAGATTCACTGTTCATACACTAAGTTATTTATGGTAACCAGGGAGTCTTTCCTTAATATTTCTGTCAGGTACTTTGAAAATGAAGTTTTGGAAACCAAATCTTATGCATCTTAAAAGGTAAAATAGCTGGTTCCTTAGCTAAGCTTTAATTTCTATAACAAATATTTGACTTTAGAACATCTAGCACTATGGAAAGTACAAATATTTACACAGCTTAATCATTCTCTATACATTATTCTACTTCCCCTGTAAATATAAAATGGGAGATAAAACCTAAAATCATTAATACCTAAGTTCAGTCAGAAATTAAAATGTGCTACCAAACAAAATTTTAGATTGGATAACATTCAAGGTTCTGTACCATAGGCCTTCTAGTAAATCAAGAAAATAAAATAGAATTTATCTATACTATAAGACCAGCACAGACAGAAGTAGATTTTCACAGACTCCAAGGAAAAAAAAGACAGTCACAGTGGAAATTTTAAGAGTACCATTAAGGAAGTAGACTAGGAATGGAAGAGGAAACAAACATTTTTTCACATCCCAATATTCATATTACTTTGCCAACAAAGGTCCATCGAGTCAAAGCTATGGTTTTTCCAGTAGTCATGTATGGATGTGAGAGTTGGACTATAAAGAAAGCTGAGTGCCGAAGAATTGATGCTTTTGAACTGTGATGTTTGAGAAGACTCTTGAGAGCCCTTGGACTGCAAGGAGATCCAACCAGTCCATCCTAAAGGAAATCAGTCCTGAATATTCATTGGAAGGACTGATGCTGAAGCTGAAACTCCAATACTTTGGCCACCTGATGCAAAGAACCGACTCACTGGAAAAGACCCTGGTGCTGGGAAAGATTGAAGGCGGGAGGAGAAGGGGACAATAGAGGATGTGATGGTTGGATGGCATCACCAACTCGAAGGACATGAGTTTGAGCAAGCTCTGGGAGTTGCTGATGGACAGGGAAGCCTAGCGTGCTGCAGTCCATGGGGTCACAAAGAATCAGACACGACTGAGCAACTGAACTGAATTGACTGAATATTCATATTGAGAGGTTTGGACAAATACAAAAACTCAATTTGTTCTAAGTTTGAAACGTAGGCACTTCGGTTCAATAAATTCTGCACCAGAAGTACTTTCATACACTCCACTCTCATTTCAGCACAGTCATGCAGAGTCTAGTGAGACTGGGGGCTTATCTGGATCACAAATCTCAGTTACTCTGAATCCTAAACTATTCCAGCTCAGTGACAGAGACTTCTGCCTGAAGTCTTCCTTCCTCACCCCCAGGCTGTCCCTTGTTACTGTGGCTCTGTCACATGGTGAGATTAAGTCTGTTTATTCATGTGTGAAACAGGGCCTTGTTCCTTTCACTACACTACAGAAGATCAAACCAGTCAATCCTAAAAGAAATCAGTCCTGAATGTTCACTGGAAGGACTGATGCTAAAGCTGAAGCTCCAATTCTTTGGCTGCCTGATGCAAAGAACTGACTCATTGGGAAAGAACCTGATGCTGGGAAAGATTGAAGGTGGGAAGGAGAAGGGGACGACAGAGGATGAGATGGTTGGATGCCATCACCGACTCAAGGTACATGAGTCTGAGCAAGCTCCAGGAGCTGGTGATGGACAGGGAATCCCGGCGTGCCACAGTCCATGGGGTCACAAAAAGTTGAACCCGACTGAGCGACTGAAGTGAACTGGACAGGACTGTTTACAGTCAGGCTCTGTATTCTTTGTAATTTCGCAACTAATAACAGCAAGTAAATTACATCTCACTTCCCTTACCTCATTTATGGAATATAAGAAATTCCTCATATTTTAAAACAAATTTCAAAAAATAAATAAATAAATAAAACAAATTTCACTATCAAAGGCACAGTCTTTGACCTTGCTCCTTAAGCTGTTTGGGGGCAGGGGGAGAGGTCAGTGTTTAAAAGCAACTTCCCTATGTACATTTTTGTTGTGGTATTGATTTCAAAAATCTGTTGAGTATAATCTGTCAAGAACTCTCTAAACTATTGTGACCATGTTGTGTCTTATGAATATATTTCCTGGTTTCATTGAGATCAAAATGTTCACTATTTATTGACAATAAGCCTTCTAATACATAGATGATGACAATTAATGTTACCTATAAAACAAAGAGAACAGTATACTAACTCACTAATGTTTCTATATCCAGGAACATGAAGCAAGCAAATGATTATTTAAGAAAAATGCTGACTCTAAAAATATAACCTAGGACAAAAATTATAGAAACAAGTAATGATGTACACTTCATAGGTACACCAGCCTCAATCAGGTTTTGTTAGCCAAAAGTTTATTAGAATGATGAGAGATTTTTTCACATGCCTTAACTCAATTCAAAGAGAAATCAAGAATCTGAGTCTCAGGAAGATAACATATTCAAAAGTGGGAAATAGGGACTTCTCTGGTGGCACAGTGGTGAAAAATCTACCTGCCAATGCAGGCAATTCCCAGTCCCAGAAAATTTCACAGGCTGCAGAGCAGCTAAACCTGTTCACCAAAACTACTGAAGCCTGCGTGTGCTCGACTCCAGTTGCCTCAACTACTGAAGCCCTGGCACCCTAGACCCTGTGCTCTGCAACAAGAGAAGCCCCGCTCACCTCAACTAGAGAAAGCCTGCACAAAAGCAATGAAGACCCAGTGCAGCCAAAAATATTTTTAAAGGAAAAAATCAATTATTAAAAAGTGGGGAATAAAACTACTCAGTGCTATGATGTGGTAGAATGAGCATTGCAGAAGCCCAAAGATGCCAACCAGAAGTGAGGCTCTATTATGCACCAACTCTAGAGAACCTCACTTTCTTTACCTTAAAATTCTTCACCTTAAAGAACAAAAAATAAATACAACTATAAAATTCACAAACATCAACTGAATGACTTTGTAAACCAAATGCAACACATGTTACAAATTAACAATATTTTAAGTCTGTGGTGTGGCAGAGTCAGACACAACTGATTGAGTGACTAACCCTTTCACTTTAGAGACCCTAAACCTGTAGGATTAAGAACACTGAAGCTTGAACATTCAAACAGACGGTGATATGGGGGCCCAAAGAGGCCACATGGCAAGCCTTCAACACACCACATGTTTTACAACTAAACATCCCTCTTGTGCAGCTTCCCAAGGGGCGGCACAGGGGTAAAGAACCCTCCTGCCAATGCAGAAGCCACAGGAGACATGGGTTCCATCCCTGGGTTGGGAAGATCCCCTGGAGAAGGGAACAGCAACCCACTCCAGTATTTTGCCTGGGAATTCCATGGACAGAGGAGCCTGGTTGGCTGCAGTCCATGAGGTTGCAGAGTCGGACATGACTGAGCATGTAAGCCCCTCTCACGCACCTCTGCCCTCTTGTTGTCCCTTTTTCTGCATGTCTCTCTTCAGGCTTGTTCTGCACTTCTCCCGTAATTCTCTCCTACAGCATGGCACCAAAGGGCACTGCTCATATCTAATGATTCTACATTAAGGTCTAGAGAAATTAAACTGCTGAGCCCTGCTAAAAAGGAAAAAAGAGGGGGGGGAAAATATCTTTCCACAAACCTCTTCAGTAACACACACTGAACTGTGCTATAAACCATGTGCTGTAGATCACCTCAGGGAAAACCAACCCCCAGAGTTACTGGTGCTGTTTTTGACAGAAAACCAGGAAAGGTATTTACAAAGATATAAAACAAAAAATATTCATTTATGCCAGAAAATAAAAACAAAATGTATTGGCATATCTGATTTTTTTAATCACAACTATGGAGTTATTAAACCTACTCTTAATTAAAAACAAAGGACTCTTTTTGTGCAGTGAACAAGAAGGGGTGGCCTTGGGGCCCCACCCAGCAGTTGTACTCCAACAAAAAAATTTTTAAGGAAAACAATGCTATATTAGCACTGTCAGATTTACAACAACAACAAAACACTATATTTCAACTAGGAAATTAAAAAAAACAAACAAGAATGATAAACTAAGCAATACCTAAGTTCAAAAGTGCTTGATTGTCTCTGGAGGAGCCACAATCTTATGCCCTGCAGTCCTACCCACCCATTATAACAAGGGCTATACACAGCACCTCTCCTCCTGCAACGCCAGTGAACACAGAAGGCAAACTGCATAAAAAGCAAAGCTGAATTAGAAGCCCCTTCACTAGTCCAAATATAGAGCCGATCTCCTGAGTTACAATACATAATTCACTGGTGGGTTCCATTTAAGCAATCAGTTTTTTATTAAAGCCCATTTCTAAATTAATCCTCTTCAGATCCCAACTGATAAATCTAACAAATTCAGCTTTTAGCTTCTCAATAAATTTTTATCTGTTTCTAATGCTATGAAAACCAGAAAAACATTTTTATCAATTTTTTAAATAAGTATTACAGAAGTTAAAGGAAACTGAACTTAATTACTAATTGAGTTAACCAAAAATTGCACATCAATGTATCTAGATTTGATTTTAATCTTAGAAGAGAAAGCATTAGAAGATAAAGGCATGGAAATCAGACATGGAAATCAAACCAAGTACTGAGGGGCAGCGAGTAAGATGACTTGATCTCTCAGCTATTTTTCTCCTCTGTTAAATGGGAATTATGATCCTGCCTCAATATACTGAGGATTAAGTTAAGAGTATTTTAGGGTTATAAAGAAAGGAAATGTATATTACCATACCTGTAAACCAAGGATTCTTGCTCTATGACTATTAAGAATAGATCCCACATCAATGCACTGGATGTAAAAAGGAAACTCCATTCATTAAAAAGTAAAAACTTCAGGCAAATTCCTTCTCCTTTTCCCATCTATCAAATGTCAACCAAATTATTCACTGATGTATTGGGTAATCTTGGCATAGTCTGATCACAATGCGATTCTCTTTATGACACCACCACTGCACTAAATTAGCTAAACACAATTGTTCTGCTCCTCTACTTGTTCCAAAAAAAACAGAAAACATTATTCTGAGTTTCTTTGATCTCTATCATTGAGGGAAATGCAATACTAAAGCAAATATGAATATAGTTATATTAAACAAATCATAATTTTTACACCTAACAAAGTCTGCTTACAGTGCCTGGGCACTGTCCTGTAAACTACAACATACATTTTCTACAAGGATGAGATTCTTTGAAAGAGTTTCATAGGCAAGAAATCTCATGATTTCCTGGTAGACAGTAAATCTAATTGCCAACTGAAGTCCAACTGGAAGAAATCAGTCTCATTATTTATGATGCTGTAAGAACGATCAACATTTACAGAAGAGATGTCATTAACTCCATGTCTCGCTAAAACAAGTTTCAAGTTTGGATCTTAAGAAGACTGATTTGGTTCTCCCTGAGAGGAACTTCTAAGTACACATTTCCTGATTCAGTAGTTTACCCACTACACTTGGAAAAGCTTTCTAAAAAGGTATTTTATATTCACTAAGCAGATCACAATTATAAATCAAACTTTCAGTAACAAGTATTCTTACTTCTTTACTTTGAAAGCTAAAACCATATTTCCAAGTATCAAACATCAAAAAGCTAACTAATGGTTCTATGGAACAGTGGAAAAAACAAAGAAGTCACTGGTTAAATTAATAAATCAAATAATGGACACTGACTTCATTTGTACATGACTGTTTAAAATTTCTTTCAATATTTTAAAAAATGTAACTGCTTTAAAAGTGCCAGATGAAACTAAACAACCCAAGAAAAGAGGTGATAAGTGATGAAAGAAATCAAAGAGGACACAAACAGATGGAGAAATATACCGTGTTCATGGATTGGAAGAATCAATATTGTCAAAATGGCTATACTACCCAAAGCAATCTATAGATTCAATGCAATCCCTATCAAGCTACCAACGGTATTCTTCACAGAACTAGAAAAAATAATTTCACAATTTGTATGGAAATACAAAAAACCTTGAATAGCCAAAGCAATCTTGAGAAAGAAGAATGGAACTGGAGGAATCAACCTGCCTGACTTCAGACTATACTACAAAGCCACAGTCATCAAGACAGTATGGTACTGGCACAAAGACAGAAATATAGATCAATGGAACAGAATAGAAAGCCCAGAGATAAACCCATGAACCTATGGACACCTTATCTTCGACAAAGGAGGCAAGAATATACAATGGAAAAAAGACAACCTCTTTAACAAGTGGTTCCGGGAAAGCTGGTCAACCACTTGTAAAAGAATGAAACTAGAACACTTTCTAACACCATACACAAAAATAAACTCAAAATGGACTAAAGATCTAAATGTAAGACCAGAAACTATAAAACTCCTAGAGGAGAACATAGGCAAAACACTCTCCGACATAAATCACAGCAGGATCCTCTATGACCCACCTCCCAGAATATTGGAAATAAAAGCAAAAATAAACAAATGGGACCTAATTAAACTTAAAAGCTTTTGCACAACAAAGGACACTATAAGCAAGGTGAAAAGACAGCCCTCAGATTAGGAGAAAATAATAGCAAACGAAGCAACAGACAAAGGATTAATCTCAAAAATATACAAGCAACTCCTGCAGCTCAATTCCAGAAAAATAAATGACCCAATCAAAAAATGGGCCAAAGATCTAAACAGACATTTCTCCAAAGAAGACATACAGATGGCTAACAAACACATGAAAAGATGCTCAACATCACTCATTATCAGAGAAATGCAAATCAAAACCTCAATGAGGTACCATTACACGCCAGTCAGGATGGCTGCTATCCAAAAGTCTACAAGCAATAAACGCTGGAGAGGGTGTGGAGAAAAGGGAACCCTCTCACACTGTTGGTGGGAATGCAAACTAGTGCAGTCACTCTGGAGAACAGTGTGGAGATTCCTTAAAAAACTTGAATTAGAACTGCCATATGACCCAGCAATCCCACTTCTGGGCATATACACCTAGGAAACCAGATCTGAAAGAGACATATGCACCCCCTCAATGTTCATCGCAGCACTGTTTATAATTGCCAGGACATGGAAGCAACCTAGATGACCATCAGCAGACGAATGGACAAAGAAGCTGTGGTACATATACGTCATGGAATATTACTCAGCCATTAAAAAGAATTCATTTGAATCAGTTCTAATGAGATGGATGAAGCTGGAGCCCATTATACAGAGTGAAGTAAGCCAGAAAGATAAAGACCAATACAGTATACTAATGCATATATATGGAATTTAGAAAGATGGTAACGATAACCCTATATGCAAAACAGAAAAAGAGACACAGATGTACAGAACAGAATTTTGGACTCTGTGGGAGAAGGCGAGGGTGGGATGTTTCGAGAGAACAGCATCTCAACATGTGTATTATCTAGGGTGAAACAGATCACCAGCCCAGGCTGGATGCATGAGACAAGTGCTTGGGCCTGTTGCACTGGGAAGACCCAGAAGAATTGGGTGGAGAGGGAGGTGGAAGGGGGGGATCAGGATGGGGAATACATGTAAATCCATGGCTGATCCATGTCAATGTATGACAAAAACCACTACAATATTGTAAAGTAATTAGCCTCCAACTAATAAAAATAAATGAAAAAAAAAAAAAGAGAGAGAGAGGTAAGGAGAGCTGGGGACCTTGAGTGCAGAAAACTCATGTTGCGATGTTTTGCTGCAAGGCAGAACAGATAAATAAGAGAACTGAGGTCAAAGGGGGGAAGATTTTGATTTTATATTTGTCTTAAGATGGGAGAAAAGCAGAAAATCTATATGATCCAACAGAGTTCAAAACATGCATGATGTGAGAGACAGAAAATGACTGTGAGGGAGAGGATGGGTGCTCTATCTCCGGGCAGTAGGGAAGGCAAGGTCTGTGCTGCAAGCTGGGCCCAAGGGGTAGTAGTGTCAGCAGAAGTCCTCTTTGGACTGGTTTGGTTTATCTCACTGAAGCAGAAAACCCAGCATTAAGACAGGGAGAAGTATGAAAAAGTCATCTAGGAAACCAGGCAAGTGAATGGACTAGGAGAGGAAAAAAGCAGCCTTAAGGGCCCACTTGATTTTCATGAACTAACTGGGAAACAGCATGAAGAAAGTCCCATAATCTAAGAAACACCCGCCATCAGCCTTTCTACTAACAAATGAACACAAATTGCTCAAGATGGAAAATGTATTTTGGGCACATCAAATGTAGAAACAAAGCTCTGGGAAAGTTGCAATTTCTCCAGATAATATGCTGAAAGAGACTACAACTCTTTTCACATTATATTCATAACTGCTTATCATCCCCTTGAAAGGAGTCATCAGTCACTGAAGGATTTAATAACCTTGGGCTGAAGTTAATTCCCTTATGTCAGACCAGTATAAACAAGAGATGGGTTTGAATGCCTTAAGCCAATTATATACTGTAATAGTAAATCATACAGATAAGTTATATTCTTATTCATAGAACAAATTTACACATAAAAGATTATCTAGGAACATTCAATTAATCACCAGAAACTGCCATATAAAACCTATTCCTAGTTATATTGTGATGCTGCTGCTGCTGTTTAGTCACTAAGTCGTGCCCCACTCTCTTGCAACCCCATGAACTGTAGCCCACCAGACTCCTGGGTTTCCCAGGCAAGAATACTGGAGCGGGTTGACATTTCCTTCTCCAGGGGATCTTCCAACCCAGGGATCAAACCTGCATCTCCTGCACCGAAGGTGGATTCTTTACGATGGAGTCACCAGTGAAGCTGGCACAAGACTGCAAATACACTAAAAACCGTTAACTTGTACAATTTTTTAATAGATATGGTAAGGAAATTTTATCTCAATTTTTTTAATCTATTCCAACTTTTTGATCTCACATGAATCATTTTATCACCAGAAAGTAAAATTTTGTCCTTTTTAATTCTACTTTATTAAAATTTAACAGGAAATAGAGCAAATACAGTATGTTCTGATGGCTCTTAAATATTTTTAGGGGTTCAGAACTCATTCAGAATGAAGGACAGAGTCTGGGTGGAAGTTTGGAGTTGAGGGTTTCCCCCCGCTTTTAACTAATTAAAGTTTTAGGTTCTTAACCCTCCTGTTTCATCCCTTTGATCAAAACATACTCAAAACACCTTGACCAAAACAAAAAGCAATCTTTTGACCATGGATAGGCCCAAATAACTCCTACATATTAGAATCTCACCAGCAAGACTAAAAGGTAAACCTATATGTAGACCTATAGAAGAATAAAATGTGCTAATTATGAATTCAGGTAATATCATTTCTTAGAGTTAACATTACTTCACAGGAATTTTATACTTCAAATCTAACTAGCAGGCCAAACAAAGAACTTATAAATTCTATTTTTCTCTCTGAAGACAGTAAAGATAAATAAATTCAACTACTTCACCACTGAAGTTTCAAAAGTTCTCATGTTGAAATATAAAAAGCAGAAAACTCCCCACTTTGAAATAACATCCCTGTAAAGACTGAAAGTAAAGGTTATATTCTTCTAAGCAAAAGAATTATAAGACTACACTGACAGTATTAAGGTGTTCATGGAAAGAACAATGGATATAGAAGTCAGAAAACACGGCTATTAAAAGAGGCTTAGGAACTTCCAAAATGGACATTGTGAACATGAGCAGCTCAGCTGACTTCTCCTGACCTGGCTCTCTCACATGAGAAGCCAGCATCTGTTCTGCAGCCTTCTAAAGGTATTGTGAGAACCAACCAGAGGTCAAGAAGGCCAGGAGGGGTAAAGCCTTCTGCAAACAGAAGCATCATCCCCATTTCCCTCTCAAAAATCTGTCTCTGTGATAAGCTAACGATCACCTTCTACTCTTCATGTATGAAATTTACTGTGTTTTAGTCTGCTCAAGCGCAATACCAGAATACCACAGACTGGGTCACTTAAAGAAAAGTAATGTATTTCACTCAGTCTGGGGACTGGGAAGTCCAAAGTCAAGGTCCCAGCCAATTCAGTTCACTCAGTTTCCCACCTTCTCATTGTGCTGTCACATGGCAGGGTGAGACGTCACACTCTTTCTCTTCAAACAGGGACACTATTCCCAGCAAAAGGCCCCACCCACATGACCTCACCTAAACCTGATTACCTCCCAAAGACTCACTTCCAAATACCAAAATATTGTGGGTTAGGATAAGCTTATGAAATTTGGGTGTGTTTACTCATATGCTCAGTTGTGTCCGATTCTTTGCAACCCCGCGGACTGTAGCCCACCAGGCTCCTGTCCATGGGATTCTCCCAGCAAGAATACTGGAGTGGGGTGCCATTTCCTCCTTCAGGGAATTTTCCTGACCCAGAGATCAAATCGGCATCTCACGTCTCCCGCACTGGCAGGCAGATTCTTTGCCACTAGCGCCACCTAGGAAGACCATCTGAAACTGGGGAGAACACAATTCAGCCCCTAGCACTCTCCTTTGTTGTTCAGTCGCTAATTCACTCTCCTCCATGACATGCTTAATGACTGTCTTCAGGCAGAAATTAAACCTTTGTATAAATTTTATATAAAAATACATAAAATGTCTATTTATACAAATACAAATCTTCAGGGGAGTATAAAACATGGCTTACTTTTAAAAGGGCTTACTTAAGGCAGTTTACTGATATTCATAAAATATAAAACTTTAAATAGATGAGGAAACTGGATGCATAACTAAGTAGCTAAGATGTAGTCAGCATTTACCCGGACCAGTTACTGCTCTAAGCACTCTCTGGTATCACCCTCACGGCAGCCACACAAAGTAGGAACACTTTTTAGAAGAGGACTCTGAGCACACAGGGCTGACACCGGCTCCCTCAGGCCACACTGCAGGTCTCAGGGATCATGTGGGGTACAGCGCCTGTATTTTAACTGTACATTACTATATTGTTTCTCTCTTTTTAGGGACAAAGGAAAATTGAAGGGGGAGAGGGAGGACTGAGAAAATGAAACCATGAGAAAGATGTTTGGTTCATTTATGCCTTTTGTTAGATGTAGACAACATTTTATAAGCAGATAACTCAGAAGAAACTTGATTCATCACAAGACTCTAAATCCAGAAGTCAGAAACAAACCACAGGCTCAGGAGGAGGTCAGTTCCTTCTGGAACTGAGAGCTGAGAAAAGGCTCTCCTCTGTGTCCTCATAGAGACAGCAGTCTGCCGTGGCCAAAAGCACCCTCAGGAAGTCCTGGATAAACCGTTCAGGACATACAAACAGCAATTCCACAGGCTCCAGACAGGTCAATGAACTCACACCACACTATTCAAGTAAAGCAAATCTACCCAAAATAAAAAATACACAAGATTCTTGGTAATTTAAACAGAGACATAAGGCTCCCTAGAAGAGGAGTTCCTAAATGAGCTCCCATCTATGGATAGGCTTCAGGAGCTCCATAAATGACCTGCAACTGTGTACTGAGGACATGCAGGCAAATGTTCACAGCTCGCTCTGCAGGAAGAACCACAGCTTACACCAATACTCAACGGAGTCTCTGACAAAAAGAAAGTTAAGAACCCTTGACAAAGGAATGAATGATCTGCGTAACCTGCAGGAGAACCTATTCAAATCATCTTCAGCACCAAGGCTGTGGGGAGGCACAGGGCACAGTCAGGTTGATGTTCATCTCCAGTAAGTAACTATCAGATAGATGCAAGTATCTAGCAAGTAAGATTCAATGGATGTGAATTTGAGAAAACGCCAGGAGACAGTGGAGGACAGAGGAGTGTGGTGTGCTGCATGGCACTGCAAAGCGCTGGACACCACTAAACGACTGAACAACCACCAAAAGCAAATAAGGAAGGACCTTAGGCCAGAATGAGTTTATTTTTAAAAATTCTAAGTATCTCTTTCTCTCTGTAAAATGAAATCTTTTGCCAAATGAGGAACACAGGTAACCAAGAGGTTCCACGTTTTGTTGTGATCCACAGAGTCAAAGGCTTTAGTGTAGTCAATGAAGCACAAGTAGATGTTTTTTTGGAATCCTCTTGGTTTTTCTATGTCTCACTAGGTGTTGGCAGTTTGATCTCTGGTTCCTCTGCCTTTTCTAAATCCACCTTGTACATGTGAAAGTTCTTGATTCACATACTGTTGAAGCCCAGCTTGAAGGATTTTGAGTATTACCTTGCTAGCATGTGAAATGAGAAATGGTGTGGTAGTTTGAACATTCTTTGGCATTGCCTTTCTTTGCGATTGGAATGAAAATCTGACCTTTTCCAGTCCTGTAGCCACTGCTGAGCTTTCCAAATTTGCAGGCATATTGAGTGCGGCATTCTCACAGCATCATCTTTTAGGATTTGAACTAGCTCAGCTGGAATTCCATCACCTCCACTAGCTTTGTTCATAGTGATGCTTCCTAAGGCCCACTTGACCTCACACTCCAGGATGTCTGGCCCTAGGTGAGTGACCACACCACCGTGGTTATCTGGTCATTAAGACCTTGTTTTGTACAGCTCTTCTGTGTATTCTTGCACTTCTTCTTAATCTCTTCTGCTTCTGTTAGGTCCTTACAGTTTCTGTCCTTTACTGTGCCCATCTTTGCATGAAATGTTCCCTTGGTATCTCTAATTTTCTTGAAGAGATCTCTAGTCTTTCCCATTCTATTGTTTTCCTATATTTCTTTGCATTGTTCACTTAAGAACGTTTTCTTATCTCTCCTTGCTATTCTTTGAAACTCTGCATTCATTTGGATATATGTTTTCCTTTCTCCTTTGCCTTCTGCTTCTCTGGTTAACAGTAAGGTATCAATATTGTGTCATCAACTCTACGTACCACAGTAACATAAGATGTTAATGAGAGGGACAACAGGGTGGAAAGAGACTGTACAAGTGGGGACTCTGTACTTTGCACTCCATTTTTCTATAAAATTAAAACTGTTCCCTGTAATAAATTCTATTGATTTAATTAATTTATTAAATAGTGGCTTAATTTTTAGTATTTTATGTATCACATAAATAAAATATTTACTTATCCAATAATAAATGCTCATGCAATCAATTTAAGCCTGTTCACAAAACTGAAGAAAGCTTTCCCCAAAAAAGGCAGGACTGCTTTAGACATTACTTTCTTCCAGCACTTTCTATTCTTCATTTCCATTCGAAGATCAAAACTTACCCTACTCCTGCCCCCCCCCACACACTTCAGAGTGAACACTAATTGCTCTACTTCCTTCCCTGCACATCTAATGTGTTTTTTAAAAAGGTGAACATTCCATTGCTGAACACTTACCCTTATCTATTCAATGTGAGAATTATGCCCTGTGGAAAGAGCACAGCCCATGAAAGAGATACTGCCCAGGTAGATAGTCAAAAGAATACACCGTTATTAAGTCACTAAGTCATGTCCGACTGTTTGCGACCCCGTGGACTGCACCTCACCAGGCTCCTCTGTCCATAGGATTTCCCAGACAAGCATACTAGAGTAGGTTGCCATTTCCTTCCCCAGAGGATTTGCCTGACCTAGGGATCAAACCCATGTCTCTTGCATTGGGAGGCTGATTCTTTACCACTGGACCACCTAGGAAACCCAGTCAAAGAGTATACACTTAGGTAAAAAGTATTCTACATAATTTTTCTCATTACAAGATATCCACACACAGAAAAAGACAACAGTAAGAGCTAATATCTAGAACCAAAAGGAGAAAACCACAGTTTAAATGGTTTGATCTTGGTATGTTTTTCTACATAACTTTGGTCCATTAATAAAAAATGTGCTTGTCTTTCTTACCATCCCTGCTCACATATTTAAAATTCCTAGATAATGTTTCAAACTATTTGTCTATATTTTACATCTAATTTATGAAAACTGTTTCTTACACTAAGCACACATACAGTAGGATGTGTGGTCAAAAAAATTAAGACTTAGTAATCTGAGTTCTTCCAAAATAACTTTTATTAAATCCTTGTAAAAGAAAAACGCATTTATATTGGGAAGTAGATGTAAGTATTAAAAGAGTTTTTGTCTTTTTTTGTTGTTGGTTGGTAATATCAAAAAATACAGAATGCTCACCATACTATATGTGTAAAAGTATCAACTGTATATATTTAATATATTAAAAAGGTTATTAGTAAGACAACAAAAATATCTTTTAAAGCTAATCAAAAGTCATTCTCCAATCTCACCCCTGAGACCACGTGAAAAGAACCTGGTCGTTGGCAGCTATATGTAAGCACTAAGGCTGTCTGTGCAAAGCACAAATCGGCCCAAGAAGAAATTCTGAAAACAATGCAAAAGGAAGGAAGGAAGCAATTTCACGTGGCATTTTACTAAGGGCATATAGGTCACGCTACTACTGCTGCTGAGGTTCAAAACCAGCAGAGACTTGACAATATCACTGTTTCTAACCAGCTATTCTTAAATTATTTGAAGATAATCTGGTGAGCTTGAGGTAAATACAGCTGTGAACACAGCAGCATACACCATCTGGAGGCGTTTGATTTAAGCAATTTTTCAAGTGTACAATATATTCAACTCTATTTTGTTCCTCTGAAGTTAAACAGTCACACACAAACTGACCTTTTTTTTTTTTTCAACTGCAACTGCAAAAGCTGATTCACTTTGTGGAAGCAAGACATGACAAACAGATCTAATTGTTCAGCTTTAGAACCAAAAGATTATTTCTGATCTATACTGGCAAAAATACTTTAGCTTTATAAAGGATCCCCCCAGACTTACCTACCATATTCTTAAAACTCTTCACAAGTAACATCCGACTAATCCTCTAAAATCAAAATGTTTTCTTCTTTCTAAAGCAATTCACATCCATTACTTCATTTTATCGTGAAAACCTGAAGAAAACTGTCATATGAATCATCATAAAATCTTACCTACAGACACAACTGCCATTAACCTCCTTAATGCATCAACCAGTTAATGCCATTAACCTGTAACCTCTTTCAGCCACCTTCCATCATTCCTTCCATGGCTACCAAACTTCTCAACATTTCCTTACCAACTGCAAACAAGCTTCCACCATCGCAGGCCATCCTCCACCTCCTGGGCTGCTCTGTTCAAAAACTCCTCAGTAGTACCACTGACTCCTGATTAAGTAATAGGGTAGTACTTTTTTTCAATAGTGTTTTCTCAGTTCTCATTCTCTACTGCAAAACCTAGAACGTGTGATTCTACTGTCACCCCCTACACTTTGAAGCACCATCCTCCTCCCTTTATCCCCTTTGTATTACTTTACCTTTCAGACCTCTTTCACTCAAATCATTCTTCCATTTCCTCCTCTTCTCATAACATCAGCTTTCCCTTTCTAATAACTTCATGCACAGCATCACCTCAGCACTGGTTCCTCCTGTGTGAGATTCAGTAAGGGCCCTCTGGTAGCAAAAACAACCGTCAAAGCTGGTTGGGCCACGGGTGTGAGCAGAAAGGTCAGGGGAAGACCTTTCACAGAGGTCACCTCTAATAGGATGAAATGGGGTCTAGAAAAGAACAGGGTTCAGTCTCTGGTTTGCAATCCTGACCTCCCCACTGACCAGCTGCAGGCCTTGGTCAAACTGCTCAACTCCTCTAAGCCTCAGGTCTCCTCCCTCGTACCTCAGAGGCATTTAGACCTGCAAGAATTAAACAATGCATTCAAAGTCAGAATATTAAGGAAATGAAGTCACCCCTAATCCCATCATCCAGGGATGAGCACTATTAAGGTTTGGTGTATTCCTTTCTAATCTTTTTTCTTACTAGCCTCTGTGAGTAAATGTGGATGTGCACATAACTGGAATCACACTACAGAACAGTTTGGCATCTACGGTTTTTTCCCACTGAGCTTTACATTAAATTTTTATATCATGATGATTTTTAGTGGTTGCGTAATATTTTTTCTTATGGATGGACCATGATTTAACATTTCCCTTCTACTACTGGGTGCTTAAACTGACAAATCACTATGTTTCTTTTTTGTTCCTTTTTTTTCCCTTTCCCAGAAAAAGTCTCTTCCTCCTTCTCTATTCCACCTATGAACCAAAACGTGTTAACAACGGCTCTATCATCAAATAGTATGAGAAACAATTTTATCAAGGAAAAATAAAACAATGGCTTAAAGAGTAAACATCTCATATTAAACTAAAACTCACTGGCATGACCTGAAGTTATCTTTGGAAGTTTTGTGAATCATCACCCTCTTTTTAATTTGTAGGGTCTTCCCTCACCGGAACATAAATGCTGTTGAGAACAGGGGCTTCTAGTATCTAGTTTGTATCTTTAGCCACCAAAGCAATACCTAGAGCATAGACAGTGTTCGCTATATTAAGCACCAGCTGTCGTCATGTGTCAGGCACTTTCCTAAGCATTTTGCACATCCTCTAGACATCATTTTTCCCACAAAGAGGCTAACAAATAACTTATCCTAGGTCTCACAGTGAAAGAGTGGTAGAACTGAGAACACAGTTGAGCTATTTACCACCAACTTATAATGAATAAATTGATTAATTATACCAGCAGCGCTTCCAAGTGACAGCATTAAAATCTGAATATGCTGATTTTTCCTACTAATTTAATCTAACTACTGCTTTTCTACCTTTCATTACAAATATGTAAGTGTATCAACTATATCGAGAATTAAAAAGATTCTGGAGCAAGTCTATGATGCTAATAACCATCAAAATTTGGAATTTAAAAATACGGTCAAATACATATGAGTAAACTTCTGAAATAACCTGTCTGGATTTAGGATACTTACTATACTTCTATTTTTCCTTTTATTCAGAACTCTTTGGTGCCAATCTAAATGTCTTGATTTCTTTTAATTAAGGAAAACATTTTATGATGTTACATTGAAATTATTATATTTTCTAGAAGACGTTGCACTCTCTTTCCTCATTTCAGGTTATTTTAAGAAGGACACATTTCTACAATGAGTTAAAGAAATATCTCAACCTGAACCAGCTTCCTTTCTCTGCTAACTATACCCCAGTCCCCAACACTACCCCCACAAATCCCTCCTACAACACATCCCCCATGTTCTTCCATCAGTAAAATGGGCCACTAAAAAGGCCTCACATTAGCTTTATATATAAACAGATTTGTCAATTTTGCTTTTTGACTTTTTCTCCTTATTTTAAAAATATGGTGGACAGTCTTGGAAACCATGGTGGTCAGCATCTCTTCAAGACAAAGGCAGACAGTAAAAAGACCAAACCATTAAGAAAATGTCATTCAGATCACAGTCTACTTTCCAGCCTGAAAAGCCAGAGACGCAAAGCTACTCAATCTTACAGTAAATACTTTCCAGTAACTTAGATAGAGCCAAAAGCACATTTAAAAATAACACAGATAGCCACACACAGCCCTGAACAGAGACACTTCTGAATCTTTGTGTTAATCATCTAGCCCCTGGCCAAACTGCTATGCATCAAAGGTTCTCTTAGTCCCCTTGGTAAGTGTAACAAGAGGTAAGAGACAGGGAGAAACATTTTAGCCATGTTATCTCCACTGAGCTAACATTTATTCTGAGTTTTACAAACTAATCCTAGACTAGCAAACAAAGACCCAGTTTAAAAAAAAGCAGGCTTCCTATGTCATTATAAAATGGATGGTTCCATTGGCTACTCAGACTAACACAATAGCAAGCAAAACCCTTTGACCTTGGAAAAGCATAGTAAATGTAATACCTACTGCTAAATTACAAGGTTTACCAATTTCCTCAAAACCAAATATAAATCCCTCACAAGTAAACTATTACACGAGTAAACAAAAGCTTGTCTTGTTCTATCATTTGCTTAAAAGCAAGCACAGTGGCGGTGGGAGAGGGATTAAGAAACACAGCCAGACAAGTCCATAAAACCTCCAGTGTAAGATAAAACTACCCTGCAGGAGCAGCCAATGCAGTCTGACCCAACAGCTGTACACAGTTGCACTAATTAAAATGAAGAGCTAGTCTACATAACACACAGGCCATTCACTGGACCTTCCAGATAAGTTGGCTGGGGTTCACCACGACACTCCCCCTCAGCAGACCTACAAGCTAAAAAAATAAATTGGCACATGGCTCAGGGCACTTGCATGTGAAAATACATACACATTCTAGCATTCAGGAATCATCACAACCACGTAGACTGGAACATATCCTATAGGCTATAAAAACCCACACACACACAAAGGAAGTGGGTACGACTACATTACGTCAGCTCTCGTCTCAATTCATAAATGCAAAAACCACAAAACAAGACAAAAACCTAAACGGCCTTTTGCTGGAAACCTTCTAAGAGTGAATGGATGTAGGTTAAGTCTTTAAATATGTTACTGAACAGGACTCGTTGATGCATCGCTTTCAACAGCCACAGGGAAGGCAGAAATGTAATCCTAGTCCATTCTCTCATGCAACCAGATCAAATAACATTTCGAGCACAGCCTGCCAAGCACCAGGGCCTGCCAGAATACAATGAGCACTCAAGTGCTCTGGACTGAAAACCACCTTTCACTGGTCCCAGAGATCTTTATAAAATAGTTTAAACACTACTAAATTACAGAGTTGGAAAAAAACAAACACAAGGCTTCTAACTGCAGCTCCCATACTACTGCGAAGTTGCTGTTAAGCCTCTAAAATGTCTGCCTTCTGTTAGTTAACTAGGCAATGTACATTTTCAGAAAGGCAATTGCCTCTCACAGCCCAAGTCTAACACGCACATAAAAATGGAGAGTTTTGGTTGTGCATCTGGAAATAATTGCCCCAGATCAACGGGCTTACATGGGGTATTGTTCCCGTCTGTATGGTTTCAAATCATGTCTACTTTAAATTTGGAGCTCCTAGGAAGGAAAAAGAAAAAGTAAGAAAGGCTGGAACTGTGGGCACACGACTTTAAGGGCTCTGTCAACTCTGTTCTCAACATGCACTCAGGGTCTCAGACTTAAAGCACAGACACACATACCAAAGGGGAAAACTAATCTACTGACCTCAGTGCTCATTCACATCCTTTTTTTTTTTTTTAAATTTCCATATGATTGAGAGGACTCCTTCGGCCAAACACCACCCCCACCCCCCCCAAAGAGAGCATAGGCACCAGTGGGCCAGGAAGGTGAAAGGCTGAAAGAGTAAAACCAAGGGACCAATTGCAAGTTTCTTCCTCAGCAAACAAAAAGTGGTCAAGCAGGTCTCCCCACAGCTTCAACCACAGAGCAAGGTCTGAGCAAACAGGGGAGGGGTCGGGAAGTCATCACCTCAAACCCGGGGAAGAAAAAAATAACAGTTTAAACTTAGACCAATCTTCTTCAAAACCATCCTTGCATTTTAGCTAACCTGGTAAAACAAGAGTATTTTGGATCCAGGAAACAAACTATTTTTGTCACCTAAGCAGTCCTAAATTACTTTATAACCAAGTCCATCCAATTCACTTTATTTTTAAACCTAAATTTGCTCCACTGTGAGCAGTAAAGTTCCTAATCAAACAGCGGCTTTTGGATTACACACTGCTCATTTTCAGTTTTCCTTTTAAAGAACACACACACACACACTCTTTAAAAAAAAAAGTATATCTCTGCCCTAAACAAGTTTCTTAATTGGTTTATTTAACTGGGATTTCTAGAGTTTTGACAATTTAAAAAACAAAACAAACTAGTGAGCCCAACAGAACTGCCATGGGACACAACCAATACCTATTCCTGATTCCTGGAAAGCCACCGCCATTCCCGGTAATGCCCGAGCTGTTCTCCTCTCTGGGGTCATCACACACTGGGGTAATCCAGAGACTACCGTCCACCCACCTCGAGAGCCCCTGTGCCCGCAGCTGTCCAACTTCCTGGCCCAAGACCCGCGTTCCCCTAGCAGCCAGAGGGGCCGGCCACTTGCCTGCGGCGGGTCGCAGCCGCAGCTGAGCTCTCGGGCCTCCACTCCTCTCCTCCTCCTCGTCCTCCGGTGCAGAGCCCCCTCGCAAACTCAGGCCGGCGGGCACCGGCGGGCACCGGCGGGATGGGCAGGTGCTCAGGGCGTGAAATGCACTTGCTAAACAAAAGGAGGCCAGGGCGGCCGCAGGGCAGCCGGGAGCGGGCTCAGGTCCCCGCGGCGCGGCGGCTCCGGGAGGCGGTGGCCGCGCCGGGCCCCGCCCGCGGCTGGAGGAAGCGGCCGCCGCGGCTCAGGCTCCTTCAGCCCGGGCGGCCGGGCCGACACTGCCACATGCCTGTGACCCAGACGCCGGGAGAGAAAGAGCAGCCTCCCCGCGGCGGCGGCGGCGGCGGTGGCCAGCAAAACCCGGGCTGGAGCCCGGCCCGCTCGGCGCGAGCCCCTGCCCGCCGCCACCGCGGGCGCGCGCGCACACACAAAGCGGCGGCAATTGTATCTCCGGACCAACTCAGCCAGCCTCCCCTCCCTCCAGACCTCCCTTCCCTCCCAACAGCCGGAACTGGGAGACTGTGTGATTGATGGCAGCTCTTAATAGCGTGGTCAGCTAGAAAATGCATCTGCAAGCAAGATATTAAAGAGGCAGCGCATCCCCGTGAGTGATCAGCAGTTCACACATCCTAGAGCTGCCTCTGCTTCTGCCAGGAATGTTAATACCAACCACCTCTGACGTCTAACAAATGCAGACGAAATAACCAACAATCACAGACATGGTGAACATTTGTTTCAAAGAAGCACAAGAGGAAGAATCATCCTTTGATGTCAAACATTTCTGACCCCAATTTTCCTTACAGGTTAAGAATTCTCTGTAAGTTATTTGTTTAAAAGTCTTCTCTCCAATCTTCTTTCCCCAAGAAAATAAAGATCCATCTGCTAGACAAGGCAGAGCTTAAACTGGACTTGATTGAAATCCATCTAATAAAGAAGCAAAATAAATACACATACCTTGCCATGTGGCCTTAAAAAAAACATACAATCCACCAGCTACCAGATTCCAGACATCTTATTAATTCCATTGTTATGGGCATCTAAATAGAACTACCAAAAGTAAATTTCAAATGGTTTCTTCTTCACCCACAATCTGGTAAATATCTATCAACTTGCTCAAATTTACCCGTTTAAACTATGTTCAAAACATGTATTCCCTACCAACAACAGCCACAATCATTTTGTCCTGCTGAATAAGATACTCTACAGCAAATTTTTTTTAAATACATACCTATGGAACATAAATTCAAATTATTAAATTCACCCAGTGTCAACTCAAATTTGAAAGCTACAAGCTCAAAATTTAACTGATCACTTTTGGTGTCTTTAATATTACACCTTTCACCTTCCAGGCAAGTTTCATGTAACTCACAAACAGCTTTATACATGTTATTGGATCTTCCAAGGTCCAACTGCTGAATTACTAGGCACCCTTTCCAATTGGCAAATGTTAGATTAAGTGATTTGCCCAAAGCTTCTCAACAAGGGGGTGGCATTAGGGGTAGAGGAGAAGCACAGAGAAGAACCTAGATCCTGCCCTCACTGGCACAGATAACCAAACTGACTCACACATTTGCTATTAAACATCATTCTGATTTCTTTTAAAGAAAACTCAGGTTGTTCTACAGGAGACAGAAATCTCTCTCTAAAACTACTAACAGAGCACATGTCCTGAGAGCGAGAGCTAAGGAGGCATAATGCCTTTGCCCCCTGAAATGTTGTTGTGATGAGGACAAATCAGAGACGGTCCCCGCACAAGGGCAGATCGGCTGGCTATCAGCTCCCCTTAACACCATCCTCGCTAAGATCACCTGAGGGGACCTGCAGCTTGAAACCCACCTCATAACTAAGCGGCTCTAAGATCACTCCATCCATGTCAGAAATGAAATCAATCCTAAAGCCTAGCAACAAAAGCCACTCCTGTACTGGGACACTGTTCCCTTTTCCCACCAGCTCTGTCTAGACAGAAGGTAGCACCAGAAGAGATAGGTGTTTTCTTTGTTTTGTTTCTGGTCTGCAGCACTTTAAAAACTGCTGGTTTATCCCAAGTTGGAAAAGGCTAGTGAGAACAACCAAACTGCTCTAAATTCATACTGTTCCTAGTCTCACGAAAATTCTAAATGCTTTGACAGCACTTTATGACAGCACTTCTGTTCTGTCCCAGGCTTGCACCCTCTGCTAATCCATCCACACCCAGCCCCCCACTTTCTAGTTACACCAAGTCTTTCAATTTCCCCAAGGTGTTAGGATTTCTACCAAAGTCATCACTACCTTTTCCCACTAGAAAAGAAATATCCCCTGCCATCCCCAATCCCCCAAACCCCCACCACCCCTCCCGGACACACACACACACACACACACAGTTTAAAGCCTACTCCTTCAGACTTCAGGTCAAGTATCAAATGTCAAATGTCAGAGAAGCTTCCTCTGAGGCCCCATTCTAGGTCAAGTTCCTTTGTTATAAGTTCTCAGGGAACTGAGTTCATTCCTTGAGAGCATTTATCTCAGTTTGTAACTCATTGGTGTGACTTTCTGATTAATGTTCCATCAGAGAAAGTTCTGTAAGTTTGCTCATCATCAAATACCTGGCATCAAGCACACACATCTTTGAAATGAATAACTGAATTGAGGGCAACAACCCTGTTCTACTCATTTTGCATATTCTCTGCACAGTTGTTGGCACCAAAAAAGCCTCTCTCAAATAAACAGCATCTATGCAAATCAAAAAATTAAAAGTATAATAAAGATTTTTATCCCCACTTTATAGAGATATAAATAACTGTGCCTAGGATAACTCACAAAAACATTAAGATCCAAACCTATCTGCAAGCCATACTTTTTATCTTGAGTCAGTGAGGTACAGATGTCATCATTAACATATTCAAGACAAGTTCTTCCTACTTCTGTGGCATTTAAGGAAGGGGCAAACCACAAGGGGTAAGCTGCATAGACTACCAAACCCTGTACGCACACAGAGAGCAACATAAACAGAATATAAGTTTGAAAGTGCATTATACACTAGTTTGTCTTTAAGTTTCTCTGAATGCAAAAGTACCACCAAATTCTATTCTAAGTGGGGGAAAGGGTATGATCCTGACCCCTCAGTTTACACCTAGCTTTTTCTTTATTTTCAGTTATCTCCTCTCTAAAACAACTCTATTTCCCTGATAAGGGAGCCTTTGTAAAAATTCTTTTGCCCTGAGGACTCCTAGTCATTGATGACAGACATTCCAAAATTGCCCTCCCCAACTCCTCAAAGTGAAGAATTCATTTTAAACATCATTAATGTGAGTTTGTAAATTAAGGGATCTGTAGATAAGAAAGGGAAGTTCTTACAACAACAGTTTCTCAGATGTCCTGCACACCAGCACAAGAAAAAGCCAACGTGTGAGATGAATGAAAAAATATTGAGTATTCCCCATCGTCACCCCCAAATTAAGCTTCATTGTTATTTTCAGCATTTCACAAGGCACTGCTTGGTTCCCACAGTTTACCTCAGCCTTGTCTATGTCACAAGTCTTGCTTCCTTTTGTTCTAAGTTCCATTCCATGTAAATTCCAGCTCCGGGTTTTAGAACACTCTTCATTTATCAAAACAACCCTGTCAAGTTGAGTACCATTAACAGATAATGAGAGGAGACAACAGATGTGGTTAGAAGCAAAGCACTAGTATTCTACAGGCCTCAGCATGCAGCAAAGTGAGCTGACATCTGACTTTACCCTAACATTTATAATTAAATAGTCTAGTTAAACTAACATTAAAGCTATGACCGGGTACAGTAAGCAGGGGAAATGTCAAGTATAACCTTAGCAGGTAACAGTTGAACAGGGCTCAGGTTATTCCAGAACCTTAACCTTGAACAACTACCATGCTTTCCTCTCTGCCACCCTGCTTCTGTCATAGACAGAAGACTTGTGGCCACATGGTCGAAAGACAGCAGCTTTGGACCACTCCTTAAAACCACCAAAGGGAAAGGAGATGACATTTTTACAGGCAAGTTTAAAAATAACATTCATCTAGCAAGAATTAGTGAGGTCTGTCTCAAGTGGAGTCAATCAACATCCATTCTTATAGCATTCTTTTATAAAATCATTCAGATCAAGTAATTTGGCTCCCCTAAGAGTCAAAGTGTCAAAAGATTACCAAAATCAATCAAGCAAACAAGGACCAAGGCAAGGGCTGTCTTGGTATTGTTAGCAGTGTGTGCATACTCTCCTAGGATGCAGAGATTGTGCTTTGCATGACTATGGAGACTGTGGATATATGATGTTAAGCAAACGTCTACTTCTTTCCCTCTTCCAATTCACAAAATGGCGCCACACAACAAAAGTTTTCAAAACAGTTTTCAAAAGAAAAATACCAATATATAATTCTTTTTGAAGCCCTTTTGAATGTATTGATTATTATATGTTCCTACAGAAAACCCAAGCAATCCCATTCAACAAGCTGAAGTCTCTCCGGGGACTCTCTTCTAGAACATTTGCACACAAACTTCCACAAATATTTAAGAATATATATATTCATTCGTCTAGAGGCTTACTCTATTGATTTTTATTTCATGATATTAAAATTCTACTGTTTTTCCTATATGGCATCTTGCTTCCCTCAGATTGCAACAGACCATTAACACAAAATTCTATTGTGTGGAAGTACCGTAATTAACAAGTCCTTAATTACTACAACACACTTTGTGCTGTCACTTTAGTATAGCCTTTCTATACTAAAATCTCTAGTTCAATGAATGTGCACTTTTCAGTCAAAAAGACTGGGCCAAACTGCTCTCCAAAAAAAGTAGGCCAGTTTCCAGCACTCCTCCCAAGAGCAGGCCCCACTCCCCTGTGTGCGACCTGGTGGTTTGCCTGAGCCTTGCACTACACACTCTCCTGGATCTCCTAAGACCTGATGGCTCTCTGTTTCTTGCCATGACTGCTCCTAAATACAGGCAGTCAGTGTCCAGTCTCTTCTTATCACACCCTGGTATCTCTCATGGGTGAGAAGATTTACTCTCAAGATGCCTCTATGACAAGATTTCATTTTTCTAGCCCTTAGCTTGCTCCTTAGTCACAGATTCAGTTTGCAAATTTCCTCTGGACTCAACCACACAGCATTCCACAGACACTCTCAAATCATCCTCAACAAAATCAAAATATTCCTCCCCAACATGTCCTGGATTCCCCAAATTAGTCTCAGGAACTCCCATTACTCTATCGGTATAAGAATTAATAGTATGCCCTTTCTTTTTAAAGGAAATCATGACATACCCTAAAATGTATGTGATATCAGAGTTAGCACATTAAACATAATATACTTCTCCGTTTTTAGCACTACTGAATAACATATTGTTTAATAATAGCTAACTACCATCTAATACATACTTTGCAAGTCTTTAACTGTAAATCAAGGTTTACTAACACGATTTTTTAAAATACCTTTTGTACCTAATTACCTATGTGTGCAAGTTCAGTTGCTGAGTTGTGTCCTACTCTTTATGACCCCTTGGACTGTATCTCACTAGGTTCCTCTGTCCTTGGGATTTTCCAAGCAAGAATACTGGAGTAGGTTGCCATTTCCTTCTCCAGAGGATCTTCCCAACCCAAGTATTGAACCCACATCTCTTGAGTTTCCTGCACTGACTGGCAGGTGGATTCCTTAACCACTATTGCACCTGGGAAGCCTCCCTAATTACCTATCCCATTCATTAATCACATCACTTTCCATTCAGCCAACATTTAATGACTAAATCACACAGTTGCTCCGTAGTTAAGGGCACAGAAGAACAGAAACATTAAAACAAACCAACTAGGATGGTGATGATCATTGTACACACAGAAAAAGACTCACACAGAGAACCATTCACATGTGTGATGCAATAATTAGGCAAATATTCCAGATTATTGGGGGAAAGTGAATTCTTATGTCTCTAATGCCAGAATCTTAATACCTACTCTTTTACATTTCAGAATAAATCTGAGTTAATTTCAACCTGGATACTGTTGGAAACTTAATATACTTTTTTAAAATAACTAGAAATAAATCATATTCTACAAATCAGGGAGGCTAACCTTGGGTAAAACTATGAACGTCACATACTCCAAATTAAATGCATAGGAACAAGATTAAGAGTGGACATTAAACTACAGGTTTCCTTTTGTTTTACACTTCCCAATACAGACTCAAGTATATGTTTGAGTGATAAATTGCTAATAAATATTTAAGGTGCTATTTCATAAAGAACAAAATCACCAACATTATTAAAATATATTCCTAGAAAGAAAAGAGGAAAAAAACAAACAGCATGCAGCACACCAAATCCTGCTTTTCTAAGAACAGTGAGCAGAAATGAAGCACTGGCTCCAGTGTGCACTCACTGCAAACTCTTCTGACACAGGAAGCTGATCAAAGGCCAGATATGGAGGTTTTCGTTTTTGCAAGTGTGTGGCCCTCTCATGGATGTGGGATGTGAAACATATCTTGAGAGAAGACAGACCTCTAAGACAGCATCTGCTTTAAATATTTTTAAGGACATTTTCATCTCTATTTTTAAAACTTACTAGAGATCTCAGATTGTATAGATGAAATTATAATGTTCCATCAGAGTGATACTTTGAGAGGACAAAAATACAGTTGAGAGATTTCTCATTTGGAAAAGTGTTATGAATAAGAAACAAAGAGTTCTGTAGAACAAACAGCTCAGAATCTCAGGACCTTGACAGGATGTTTACAATAGGGCCTGACAATATGTGATAAAAATCAGTGTGGAGATCCAGCCAAGTTTATAGGAAGTAATCTTAAGACAACTAAAATCTCCAGCTGGAATCACCATATCAAGAATTTAAAATATTAAACAGACAATGCTTACAAATCCAAAACACTGTTTTGCCCTTTTCCTAAAAAAAAATTTTTTTTTGCTGTATGTTTTCTCTTGTGCTATTGCCGCCAATAAACTGAACTCTTTTTAAATCACCAAGTTATTTAAGGAAAAATATAAATGCAAATGTTTCAAAACATTAAATAAGTACCATTTGCCAGATTCAACATCGCAAGTGGCATTAAAGATCCAATACTTTTCTGCTTAAAAACCAATCACTTCTCTCTAAAAGAGGTCAAAAGACTCTAGTTCAAAATATCTACTCAAACATCTAATACATCAATTAAAACAAAAATAAAAAGCCAGAGTCTAAGCATGTTTGCCCTTAACAATACAGGATGGTTTCTTTTCTTTTCTTTGGAAGGAGACATTCATTTGAACATCCATTCGAGTTTAATTTTAACTGACTAGAAAAAGCAAATATTTGGGCTGCAGGAAATACAACTTAGGACAAAGGAAGGCATGGGCTAACTTTCTAACATTTACTTCATTTGATTCATTCTAACAATAAAACCTAAACAGTGAACATTCTCTCTAATCTTCAGAGCAAGTTAACTCTACAGTGAAAACTATGCATGTCCCATCACCAGACTCTATGTTTAAACGATTATAATGTAAAGCATGTTCATTCTCACAAGTGAAAGGAAATGACTGCCAAATGCTTCCTTTACAAATTCCCCAGAATAGGGTAGGTCCCTTTAATGTGAGATTTTCCTGACACTCCAATTACAGCAGACCTTGAACAAACAGAGACGCATTAAAAGCTGACTTGGTTCTATTATCTTTTATTGAAGGCCTAGCAAAGATAGCACTGTCCAGTGCTATCTACATTTTTTTGGTGCATTAATCATTTATACACTTGAGAAAAATTCAATAGTTTTTTTTTTTTTTTTTTAATGATAATAACCACAGGATGTAACCTCAGCGGTATTGGTCTTTTTCTTAGGAAGGTCAGAAAAGCTTTAAAAACAGGAAGTCTCTGCTATAAGGTTGAGAAATGTTTGTTTTAACAGTCTAAGGCTTTATGGCTGCAGTTTGCAGTCAGGTGTTATGGAGAACTAGAGTTTATTCTTTTCAGCCAAAGATTAACATCCCTGGGGAAAAAGCCAAAAAGGTGCCCAAACAACTAGAAAAGCGCATTATCCTAAAATAAGATTTGCTATAGAACCTGAACTATAAATCTTCTTAGATACCTCTCTTTCAACAGTACATAGGAGCTAGGTGTAGGATGAGAAACAATTTATCTTTCGTGATCATTTATAAAGGCAGGAGGAAAGCCATAGTAACCAACACTAAGACAACCACTTAGCAACAATCAGCAACTGGGTTAAGAACTGACACTTGCGAGAGTTCGCGTCCCTAGCGGGGATGGCAGAGCGATTTGAGTTTATCGGTTTTGTCAGACCGGGCAGGGGTACCGAGCTCGGTGAACCTCACCCTCCGCCCCCGGGGGTGCTGAGGTCGGAGTGCAGGTCTGGTGCAGAGAAGGAAGGACGTCCTCACACTGCAGCTCTCAGATGCATGTAACCCCACCTGGGCCGCCTAAAATCACCCCAGTGTCCAGGGCCCACGTCGCACCAAATAAATCGGAGTCCCTGGGGCTAGGACCCAAGCATCGCACTGCTCTAAGGACTGAAACGCTTTGTCGATCCCCGTGCTCTGATACTTTAAAACTGAGGTATAGGACTTCGCTGGAGGCACAGTGGATAAGAATCTGCCTGCGACTGCAGATGGCATGGGTTCAATTCCTGGTCCGGGATGATTCCACATCCCTTGGAGCAGATAAGCCCTGAGCCACGACTACAGGGCCTGAACACCTACAGCAGATGCTCTGAAACCAGAGAAGCCGTTGCAGTGAGAAGGCCGTGCACCACGATGAACGGGATCCTACCCTCTCTGCAACTAGAGAAAGCCAGCATACAGCAACAAAGACCCAGGGCAACCAACAATGAATAAATTTTTTAAATTGAGGTATAAAATTCAGACAGTAAAGTAACACGCAGAATCTTAAGCTTAATTTTTAAACAGATATTCATTTTAATAACCATTACCCAGATTAAGATAGAAAATACTTCCAGCACCCTAAAATGTGATCTCATGTCCCTTCCCAGTCCATATCCCCTCCCCTGCAGTGAGCCTCTATCCTGACTTCTATCAGCATCAGTTAGTTCTGCCTGCTCTTGAACTTCATGTAAGCGAAATTACACATTATTTTCTGTTTGTGCCTCACCTCTAACTCAATGTAGCATCTGTAAGATTTCGGCCATACAATCATGTGTCTCTCTTGTGCACTTTTCTTTATTGCTGTCTAGTGTGTGATTATATAAATCAGCCGTAGTGCAAAAAAAAAAAAAAAAAAAAAAGAACTGACACTTGCAAAAAAAAAAAGAATTGACACTTGCCATTTAATATGTGTTTTCTGTTGATTACCTCATTTTTATCATATTATTTATTGTAAACAAATATAAGAATCACCATCTTTCTTAAATGAAAATTCCTGCTAAAAAACCAAATCAGCGCAGATTAACTAAAAAACTTTTGATCTTCAAGAAAATGGTTGGTTTTTGCTTTTAAAGCCATTATAGCTTTTTTAAAAATTCCTAACATATCCAACATCAAAGATATTTTATTTATCATTTTATTTTATATAAAATATCCAGTTTCATGATTCTAGTCTTTATTTAGCAATTTTTAAAATGGCTTTATCAACACAATAAACTGTGTGGAAAATAATTGTTTTATCATTTGTGAATTCTATTTCATATGTAATTAAGGGATTTTTATTTTTATTGGCGTATCAGTTCAGTTCTGTTCAGTCGCCCAGTCGTGTCTCTTTGTGACCCCATGGACTCCATGCCAGGCCTCCCTGTCCATCATCAACTCCTGGAGTTTACTCAAACTCATGTCCATTGAGTCAGTGATGCCATCCAACCATCTCATCCTCTGTCGTCCCCTTCTCTCACCCTCAATCTTTCCCAGCATCAGTGTCTTTTCAAATGAGTCAGTTCTCCGCATCAGGTAGCCAAAGTATTGGAGCTTCAGCCTCAACATCAGTCCGTCCAATGAACATTCAGGTCTGACTTCCTTTAGGATGGTCTGGTTGGATCCCCTTGCAGTCCAAGGGACTCTCAAGAGTCTTCTCCAACACCACAGTTCAAAAGCATCAATTCTTCGGCGCTCAGCTTTCTTTATAGTGCAACTCTCACATCATTACATGACTACTGGGAAAACCACAGCCTTGACTAGATAGACCTTTGTTGGCAAAGTAATGTCTCTGCTTTTTAATATGCTGTCTAGGTTGGACATAACTTTTCTTCCAAGGAGCAAGCATCTTTTTATTGGAGTATAGTTGGTTCAAAATGTTTTAGTTCCTACTGTACAGCAAAGTGAATCAGATAAACATATATCCATTCTTATTTATTTTTCTTTGGCTGTGCTGGGTCTTCATTGACGCGTGAGGACTTTCTCCAGTTGCAGCAAGTAGGGGCTACTCTCTAGTTGCGGTGCACGGGCTTCTCACTGTGGTGTCTTCTCTTGTTGCAGGCTCTAGGTGCTCCAGCTTCAGTAGTTTTCCTTCTCGGGCTCTAAAGCGCTGTGTGCTTCAGTTGTGGAGCACAGGCTTAGTTGCTTCTCAGCATGTGAGATCATCCCAGACAAGGGGTCAAACCTGTGTCCCCTGCATCACAAAGTGGATTCTTAACCACTGGATCACCAGGGAAGCCCATATCAACTCTTCTTAAAATTCTTTTCCCACATAGGTCTGTGCTGTGCTTAGTCACTCAGTCATGTCCAACTCTTCACAATCCCATGGACTATAGCCCACCAGTTCATGGGATTTTCCAGGCAAGAATATTGGAGTGGGTTGCCATGCCATCCTCCAAGGGATCTTCCCAACCCAGGTCTCCGGCATTGCAGGCAGGTTCACTACCATCTGAGCCACAGGGAAGCCCCCATGTAGGTAATTACAGGGTATTGAGAAGGACTGTGTGATACAGGAGGTCCTTATTAATTATCTATTTTATATATAGTAGTGTGTATATGTCAATCCCAATCTCCCAATTTATCCCTCCCAACCAGAATTAAATGTTATTTCATAAAAACTTTAAGGCAAAATTCCATATATTATTATATGTATCCTGTCATTTAAAATCCATTTGGCTTCTAAAAGGCACTGCTTAGAAAATCATAATATCAAGATAAAATATTTTAAAATATGAACATAAAGTGTTATTACCACAAAAGTTTGTCATTTACCCCGAGGTGTGTCAAGAAGAGAAATTTAAAAGTTATCTTTTACTTGACAGTTACAGCTACCTTAACACTTTTAATGTTTACCTCCACAATATAGCTATAGGGGATTAAACTACCTTCTTTTAACATATGGTACTAAAATGGCATTCCTTCCCTGTTAGCTCAGCTGGTAAAGAATCCACCTGCAATGAAGGAGACTCTGGTTCAATTCCTGGGTTGGGAAGATCCACTGGAGAAATGATAGGCTACCCACTCCAGTATTCTGGCCTGGAGAATTCCATGAACTTTATAGTCGATGGAGTCACAAACAGTCGAACATGACTGAGCAATATTCACTTTCAACCAACTAGGCGTCCTCCTTATCTTTCAAAAGGCACTCCTTTAATAACAACTTAAGCCTAGTTTTCAGTTTAGTGTACATGCTATACTTACTGATCAGGCTTTTTTTTTTTCCTGAATACTGGAAGACAATAAAGCAATGCTTTCAAAATTTTGAGGAAAAATAGTATCCAACCTAAAATTCTATATCCAACCAAAATATGAATCAAGCATGAGTAAGAAATAAAGGGATTTTCAGACATGCACAGCCTTGAAACATTTACTTTCTAGATATTGTTTCTCAGGAAGTTATTTCACAAATGAAAAGGAACCCCCCCACCAAAAAAAAAAAAAAAAACTACAAAAACTAGCCTCTAAGATGATATCCAGAGTGACACAAAAAGGAAGACCCCTTCCAACAGCCATGCGGCAGTCCTAGACATTAAATCAAGAGAAGGGGTTCCAGGAGGGATATCACCAAGAGTGATTTATAGGTATCCTATAGTTTCCATTACATTGAAAGGAATTTTATATAGTATTGTTGGAAACTATGATGCTGATTTCAAGATAGGAATCTACAAAATTAAGCAAAGGAACAAACCAAGAGGCAGGAGGTACATGGAGTCGGGGGAAAGAAATGAATTATTAATAGCAAAGATGATGATGCTGTACATGAAAGAAAATTAAATCATAATACAATATGTGCTTCAGCTATAATAATATATACATTGTCATTGTAACAGAAATATTCTATACTGATTTAATTACAAACTGCATTTAACTGCATTAGGAAGATGAAGGAAGAGAAAGTAGGTGATATAAAAAGGATAAACCCTCACCTCTCATTGGGCAAGGTCAGCAAATAATACCTAAAATATAAAATAAAAACATAAGCATATCGTTTCTCAAAACTGAGTTAACAAAAGAAATGCTTTAAAAAATTACAGTGGGCTCTCTGGGAAGTAAGACCCAAGGATGGAAGAGGAAAGTGTTAAAAAAAATTAATGAATAAATCGTGTACCACAATTGATTCATTAAGTCCATGTATATATATTACCTAAATTGAAGGTAACAAAATGTTGCTGAAAGACAAACATTAACAAAAATGTTGCTGAAAACCTTAGTTATTTAAGAAATTCACCGTCACATACCATTAAAGTTTCAGGATGCACTCTGGTCATCTGGTGAACAGAGCTGCAAATTTCAGAGGGTGGGAGGGAAAGAAATCCAGCCAAAGAAGCTGAAAGATAGATCCTAATACACATGGAACAGAACTGAAATCTGTTTTTCTTCATACAGAAAGTTGTACTACATTTTGCCACCTGCTGGCAAGATTCCTGAAATTTAGGCACTCCATTTAAACAACAAAAACTCAGTTTTTTGTGTTTTAAAGGAAAAACACAGAAACAATCCAAGAAATCAAAAAATGAATGATAAAACAACCAAATTCAATCATTATAATTTGAGTATACATAAAATGAGAAACATATCACTACCTATAGTAAAAGCTTTTAAAAGATAAATGCCATAAAAGCAAAAGTACAAACACATTATCTAGTTTCAAAGAATTTAACACAAATTTTCTAAACAATGTTTAAGCACTTTACCCATTTGTTTATTCAAAGATATGTTCTATAAACAGCTAAAAGTTTTCTTAAAAGAGAATAAGACTGATAAAGGAATATAGAGAATGTTTTCAAATACTAGTTAGAGGCAAAACTGCAAGCTTATCATCATGTTAACAGTGGTGTTTTTCAGTATCTCCCAAACACCACGCTTTCTCTTTTGTTGATAATAGAGCTGAATTTTAATGCCACTGTTTCGTCACTAAGAAGTATTCACATACCCTTCACAAGTTCATTAATAATCCTCTAAGAAGACCTAAATTAAAGCTTGGCAAGCAGTTTCTCATGAAACAAAATTTGCTTCTAGTTTGTGAGAACTAAATGTGCCAAGTGGCAAATTAAGACGTGGGAACCCACTTTAAAGGTTATGCTCTGGAAGTATTCGGTGACTCAAACAGAGGTATCATTAGGCGGCAGCAAAACAAATACTACTGGGACACCGTTTCACTTGCAATCTGCTACTTTTCAGATGAATAATTTTACGATGACCACCAAGAGCTATTAGGATAAACTTTAAAGGGAGACTGACATACACTCCCTAGATTTCCATTAGAAAACTAGAAGGAAATCAGAAAGGACCCCACTTTCAGCATTAAAAGCAAGCGACAGAGTCCAGTAATACACAGAGAACCTGCCTTTGTGCCAACTACATTGTGTGTGCTTAGCGTCCATGGGAATGCTGACATGTGTACTGCAAGTGGTGACTGAAGAGTCAATTAAGTAATGGGAAAGGGCTTGCAGCAAAAATTTAAACTAAAAATAATCCATTTACAGGAGAACAGTACAAAAATAAAGCTGGTTAAACTATAATCAAATATGTATTTCCAGTTTCAATAGTAAACACAGTTGTTAAGAGTGGTTAACACATAAGACCGTTAAATGCATCCAATTTCAAGTATGACACATCTGTTTTACTAATACTGCCCCTGCTATAACCTCCATTTCTTTGCTCAGAGAGAGTGTGAGAATGAGAACAAGAGCAGATATGGCACATGAAAGGAAAAGAAGTGAGCTTACCTTAGGGAATACTGGCCTTTCACATAAATTCCTAAAATTATAAATTCTAAAGCTGTCAGATTTCTACAGTTTTTACAGACTTTCTTAAGAAATAAGGTCAGATGAAAAAGCAGTCTCTCCCCCTGCTGCTTTTCAGTTCCCACCAGCTGAGGCAGTGGGCCTGTTTCCACACTGAAGAGTCACAAAATTCAGAAAGTCAAGCCAGCTGGATGGGTAAAAGCAGAACGGCCTTAGAGTTCATGAGAAAAAAGCAATGGTAGAAGTCAATCACCTCTGACCTCCAACAGGGCACGAAGTCAACTGAACTGTCTTCAGCTCTGGGAGCTAGCACAGTTCTTTCACCAGCAGTGAGAAGGAATTCCAGGTATTTTTCCAGGGGATCTTAGTGGTGAGTGAGGCTCTCTCCTCACCTGCTCCCCTAAGAGCAGGAGGAAACATTTCAGACCCAGCTCTTGACCAAGCTGTCCAGAATCTGGTACTTTAGTCTGATGGTGAAAGGTGCCAGCTCTGGAGTCAGATGGCCAACACTGTCCCTGCTCCAAAATTCACTCCCAGAGTGTTCTTGGGCAAGTATACGCTCATGTGTAAATACTCATGTGTAAAATGTGACTATAACAGTACCTCCTACATGTGGTTATCACAATGATGAAATGAAATGATTCAAGCAAAGCCTTGAGCCAAGTGCAGGGCCCACAAGAAATGCTCTAATGAACACTGTGAGTTTGTGAGCACAAACTCCACATGGACTCATCGGTAAGAAACTGATGAAAACAATCAGCCTGGGCCTAAATCGCCCCATCAGTGATATTGTAGTTCAGTCATTAAGTGATGTCTGACTCTCTGCGACTCCATGGATTGAGGCCACCAGCCTCCTCTGTCCATGGTATTTCCCAGGCAAGAATACTGGAGTGGGTTGCCATTTCCTTCTCCAGGAGATCTTCCCAACCCAAAGATTAAACCAACGTCTCGTGCACTGGGAGGTTGTTGTTCAGTCACTAAGTCCTGTCCAACTCTTTGCAACTCCATGGACTACAACAAACCAGGCTTCCCTGTCCTTCACTATCTCCCAGAGTCTGCTCAAATTCCTATCCATTGAGTCAGTGATGCCATCCAATCATCTCACATGTCATCCTCTGTCATCCCCTTCTCCTCCTGCCCTCAATCTTTCCCAGCATCAGGGTCTTTTCCAAATGAGTCAGCTCTTCACATCAGACTGCCAAAGTACTGGAGCTTCAGCTTCAGCATCAGCCCTTCCAATGAATATTCAGGACTGATTTCCTTTAGGATTGACTTGTTTGATCTCCTTGCTGTCCAATGGACTCTCAAGAGTCTTTTCCAACACCACAGTTCAAAAGCATCAACTCTTCGGCACTCAGCCTTCTTTATGGTACAACTCCCACATATGTACATGACTACTAGAAAAACCATAGCTCTGACTATATGGAACTTTGTTGGCAAAGTAATATTCCTTTTTAATACACTGTCTAGGTTTGTCATAGCTTTCCTTCCAAGGAGCTCAGTAAGGTTAGCAATTCATTATTTGTTTATAAAGAACATTACTCAATAAAAGTGGGGAGGAGGAATGCGAGAGAGGGCAGGAAAGGCAGCATTTTGCTTTTCATTCTGTTACCACTGCTGCTACTTTAGCTGAACGTAGGAGGAGTGTCTGGACAGGCACTCAGCTGAGTCCTGCAAGCAGAGCAACCATCACAACAGGCAGCGCCTGTCTCAGTAGGAAGCCTATTCTTTGGCTCCTCCCTCTCAGTCCTCCTCATCCCATGGACCAAGACTGCAGTGGCATACAGAGGCAAGCAATGTCAACATGCTATTGTCTAAGCCTTCCAGCCAAAGATCTGGATGAAATTAAGTGATATGATTCTTTGTGCTCCCAATTTATGTCCTCAAGGTATTACTAAATATCCAAAGAAGCCTAAGGTGTATTATAGACAAGGGTGGAGGTAGGAGGGGGGGAGCGGATAGATACACTTCCAACAGGCACTCTTCTACATACCTGCCAAAGCAGAACACATTAAATTATTAAAATAATACCAGTTTACATAAAACAAACACAGGAACAAACAATGGAGATGTGCCAATCTGCTTCAAGCTAGAGAAAAGACATGTATCTATCAAAGAAAGGGCCTCTACAGAGTCACAAGTACTGTATTCAAATAATTTTCCATTTCCTCTGGACTAGTAAAAGCAGGCCTATCTATCGTTAATGGATTAAAAACCCTTGATTTTCTTTTTCTAAAACACTTATTTAAATGTTTACCCTTGATGGGGATAAGGCGCACAATTAATTGGCCAAGGATTTTGCTGTTGTTTTCATGAGATCAATGTATTTCCAGTAAGCAACAAGATGGTTGGATGGCATCATCAACTCAATGGACAAGAGTTGGAACAAGCTCCAGGAGATGATGAAGGACAGGGAAACCTGGTGTGCTGCGGTCCAAGGGGCTGCAAAGAGTAGGACCTGACTGAGTGACTGTACAACAAAGCAATTTCCACCCCAACATATTTTCATAAAGAGATGCTGCTCTTTTTCTATTTAGAGTGCTAGATACACAGTGAGTTTTTAACAAATAAATATTTATTGACTGATCAATTGCTTGAAATAACTATGATTTGCCCAAGGCTTGGAAAGTACAGAATGAAACAGGGGGAAAGGAACTAAGAGTTGGTGGATATTGGGTACAGAAGCACTCTGGTTAATACCTTGCCCGGGAAAAAACTATGCATTTGAAAATTTCTACGAGATCCTTCTCCAAGAGGGGACTATTACTAATCTTATTCTTTAAAAACAAAAAATAAAATAGTAATCTTGATGTTAGGAATCTTCCTCCTCATTTCACGTTGGACAAACAAGCTCTGGGTTTATGCAGGTTCCTGCATGGCCAAGGCTTTTAAATTTATACTCATCCCTTTCAGGGGCTCTGATTTTTAAGTATCTCCACCCCCGGAGAGTTAACCACAACTTAATGCCACCTCTCTAACCCTCCACATATTCTACTGCTACAGTTCCCACAGGTTTAAAGTTATTTTCTTACATATTGGTCTCCACTGCTACCTGGAACTACTTAAGGGCAAAAAGCATGTTTTATTCATTTTTTGTATTCCCGAACTTCCTAAATATTTTATTCATGCCAAAAAAAAAAAAAAAAAAAAAAAACCCTACTGAGCCTACTGTGTGTCAGATGCTTTAATCAGTCAGCAAAAATGTATCGAACTGACACTGTTCTTACAAGCATTTGGAACACACCTGTGAACAAAGCAAAAAGAGAGTCCTGGCCACATGTTATGCAGCGGGGAAACAGAGGACCATAGATATACTACAGTGTATCCAATGTGCTAATAAGGAAGAAAAAACCTTAGAGCACGCTAAGTGTGCAGGGGGCAGGGCACCGGCTACCACATTAAAAATGGTGCTCAAGCTAGGACTCGTGACGAAATGACACCTGAGCAAACCTTTTAAGGAGGTCAGGCAGTTAGCCTAAAGCTCCAAGGGGATCTTGGAGAAGGGCATTCCAGACAGTCGGAATCTCCAGGGCAAAGGCTAGTATGTTCAGCAGTGTTCCAGTAACAGCAAAAGGGCCAGAGGAACTGGGCAGGGAGATGACGATGAACTAGTAATAAGATCAGAGAGGACCTCACAGGCCATTATAGAAGTGTGGGGTTTAGGGAGGGAGGGGCTGTTTGTTTTGCTTTTGCCGTGCTGAGGGGCACAGATCTTATCTCCCCAACCAAGGCTCAAACCCATTCCCCCTGCACTGGAATCATGGAGTCCAACCACTGGACTGCCAGGGAAGTTCCAAGAGTGTTCTTAAAGTAACTGCATACCTGCAAGAGCAGACAAGAAGCACACATCCCAAGATACATATATCTGTACATGAAATTTATCCAGGTGCTACTAAAATTTTAAAACAAGATTTTTGCTGCTTCTCCTGCACCCCAATGGGTCGATCATCTTGCACATCTTGTTCCTTGGAGAAGCAGCACCCCCACTCTGAAGACCACTACCCTAGGCTACCATAGCTTGGACAGCTAACCATATATTCTTGTGTCACCTGTGAGCCATGCTTTCCTACGACCCTCAACACAGTCTGAGACCTCTCTGTAGGCATTACAGACAACCCCAGGTTGTAGGAGGGTTGAAATGGAACAGTTTGGGGGTTTTGTTTTTGTTTCCCTATCCAAGCGTTTCTTAAAACCTCTTTCTCTTGGGTAGGAAAGAGGCACCTGACCTGGGTCATACCCTTTTCAGTACTCATCACTCTCAATCTTGGCTGCCACGAGGTGTGGACTGTTTTTTAAATTTAGAAAACTCCTCGGGTGATTCTAATGTGCAACCATGGAGGCCACATCAGTGTCCCACACAGCTCTGCCTTCTTAATTGAACAAGCAACCACAGTCAGGAGTGATCAGTATTATTCTGGGACAGGCATAGTAAGTACCCAGAGCCAGGCAAGCTAAACCTATTTCTGAAAGCTCTTGGAACAATTAAATGAGAAATAAAAGAGTAAGAAGGAACTAGCCCATTCTGGTTTGAAGGAACAGCAGGTGCAAAGGCCCAGCGGTAAGAAAATATCTAATAAATTTTTAAATTCACATTCTTCATGAAAGAGAATATTATACATGTATGCATAAATGAATCACTTTGCTATACAGCAGAAACTAACACACCATTGTAAATAAACAATCCTTCAATAAAATACATTTTAGTTTTTGAAAATTCACATTCTTCCTTTCTCTCCCACCAACTGTCCCAGGATTGAGAGGGTCTCAGGACACAGGATTTCCCATTTTAAAATAATAAAGGTCCCAGGGACAAACTGGTCACCCCACCACTCTACCCTGACCAGGGAAAAAGAACTGCTAAAATGATCACTCAGGTTCCAGGGCCCTGATTATACCACATTTACCAATAGGTGGAATGATCTATCACATATTAAGAACAGTTCAGTCTCTTTGGCACATGTTAATTTTATAAAGCAGGATTCCTAAGACATGACATGATATGGTCGCTGCCACCTTGCATTCACTCCCACTGGGTGCTGTGGAAGTCATCGAAAGGCTTTAAGTAAGGGAGTGAAAATTAGATTTGATACTATTAACTGAGATGTGATAAGATTACAGGATCAACAGGACTAGATGATGATTAAATTGGAGGAGGGTTCCAGAGAAAGATGTAAAAACATGACCACTTTTTAGATATGACATAAAACACAAGCTGTTCTCAATTTATAACCTCAGTATGATCTATGAGTTCACTTGCGGATTCATAATTTAAACTACACATTTCCACAGAAACCATTTTATAAATTATTGTTACATTTCTAGGTCAGGTCACTAACTTACTAAATCCCTTAAGAAGTTCACTGTATTTTTCCAGTGAAAATTTTTCAGAAACAATACTGTTGATACCTGTAAAACTCTTGAAGTGAATTAAGTCATTTTCTATTTATTTTGAGACAAAAATGTTTAATTGACAAAGGGGGAGATATTGACACTTGCACAGGGTTTAAATGGGTCTTCTGGGTATTTTCAAGGGCTGAGAACAGGCTCTTTCTGACAACAGGTTTTACTTTGTAAATGCACAGCCTTCTCTTACTTAGTGCAGATATGACTAGTTCAACTTTCTGTATTTAACCTGCCATAATCAGAGTCAGGTTTTGTAAAGAAATATTTTCTTGAGATAACCAAGGAAAAATTAAAAGAGAAAAAAAAGATGGACACTAAACACTGCCTGAGGTAGAATGAAGTGGGTAAGAAAAGACTGAGGGGAGGGCACTGGTGAGATGATGTGTGTCAAGTCCGGTAGGGGTCAAAGAACAGGTGAAGGGGGCAGGCAGCTCCTCTGGGACACAACTGAGGACAGAAATGACAGATGGATCACAAAATACTCAACTGTGTACAGCTTAGAGGCAAAGAAGAAGGGGCACCAAATTCTAAGCCCCTTACTTAAGTCTCAACCATCTTTATTTGTTGAGGTCCATTCCATCCTCAGGACAGCTTCCCACTTACTCCAAGGGAGAGCCAACTTGCTGGGTTTATAACTTGATAGGTTCAACAACAGCCATCAAATGCTCTCTAATGGCCTCAGGTAACTACAGGTCCAGCAAAGGCCAGCCATCTCCTTAACACTCTCCCTAGCACATTCAATTGTCTCACCTCATCTTTCTTTGGTATTTTTCAGGTTTCTGCCTCACTAAAATCCACCCACACAGTATATCTTAAGGCTACCATAATATTTGGTGAAAATGCCTAAATAAAAAGAGAAGAATATTAGAGTTGAGAAAGGGATTCAGATTATACAAAGCAGATCCAAGTCCTCTGGAGAGTCATATCAAAATAAGTCAGTTCCAAAGCACTTTTGTATGTTTTAACTTAACTGACTAAATGAACTGTATGATAACAGAAAATCTCACAATTCAAATATAAATCAAAAAAACTGAGGCTCAGCTTCCTCACCCGCTCTTCTTGAAAGTTACTGAATGGAAACAAATTCCACAATTCCTCATGGAAATCACCAGGTCTTTCAAAAAGGGTATTTCATACTTCCCACCTTGGGACATGGTATTGCCAAAAACAAGTATCTGCATATCCATTATTTGGTACATAGTACTATTTCTCACAATTGAGCCAGAACAAAATGAAGAGGAGGAAAAAAGAAAAGAAAAGAAAAGAAAAGAAAACCTCCTACAAATGTAGGGAGTACTCTATTAAAGAAGAATCTTCAGCAAGTAGGAAACTTGCAAAAATTTACTTTCCTTTATACCTTCTTCTTAAAAAGGTGGGCCACAGAACTTAACCACCTGCCTTGTCCCTCAAACACTGCAAACTTCTTAAACAGCCCACTGATGCTGAAGAATGAAATTAAACCTTAGGGAAAGGGATAGTTTGAGCCAGTTTTTGCTTTGATTAAGAAGTCACAGTGCTCAGCACAGCTCAGGGCAAGTAGCGTCCCCATCCTCCACTCTCTGAACCTTCGAGGAAATGACGAGGCTGCCATCAAGCAAGACACAAAGGCCTCAGCTCTGACCCATCAGTCTGTGGTCCAGGAGACAAGCTACTTCTGTTCCTGTACTGGAAACCCTGATTCCAGGTCACGGCAGCAGTCCCTGGTCTAGTAATTTGGCTAGCTTTGGGTACAAAGGCATTGATGTATCAGATTTGAATGGATTTAGTCAACTTCATCCAAATGAACTACTTGGAGAGAGTCATCCTGTCTTTCCAGGGAGACTCCATGAACATCCAGCTCATGACAAGATGTTGCATGAGCTTGCCTTGCTAAATGACACAGATGCAGCAGTCAGAGAACTGGCTAAGTGGGAACCTTTTCCTTCAGGAAATCTTCAAAGTCCATCCTTAATTCAGCCAAGAGTGCCACACAATGGCACACAACGGCAGAGATGAAGATTATTTCTGTTAAAGGAAGCCTTGCCAGAAACGTAACTGATAAAATTGGCCGTTAAAAAAAAAAAAAAAAACCTCCCATGATTTCAAGCCAATATTCCAACATCATTATGAATATGAAATATTAGAGGAACCCTGAATAAAGCAAGGATGTATACTAGCGCCACCTTTAACATTATTTCTGTCTTTTGTTTTTGGCCATGCCACATGGCACTTGGGATCTTAGTTCCTACACCAGGGGTAGAACCCACACCCCCTGCATGGAAGCATGGAGTCTTACCCACTGGACCACCAGGGAAGTCCCCTCCCCGATTTTTTTAATTTAACATTATTTTTGGAAGTTCCAGTTAACTGAAGTAAGACAAGAAAAAGAGGTTTAAGAAGAGAGAGACAGACAATTACTATCTGCAGACAATATGACTGCCTATCTGGGAATGATTCTAAGATAATAAACTAGAAAAGTATCAGAATAAGAGTTTAGTAATGTTACTATGCAATAAATAAAACTCAGGCACATCGACTAGAAATTCAGGGCAGGGGTTCACAATACAAACAACAGTCTTAGGAATAAATTTAAGAAAAAACACATAGGATGTCATAAACAAAACAATTGTATTTGTCTTATAAACATTTCATATGTGTGCAAATATGTGCATACATACATATATACTTCACTGAGAACTTGAACAGAGATATACAATATTTCTACAAGAAAGTTTTCTGCCTTACTCCTCAAATTATTTCCATCAAAATCACAATATATTTAATTTCATTTGCTCACTTCTACAAGTTGAGGAGGTTAGCACAGAAACCTGGAAAAAAATATTTTAAGCTCTTGCTTCAGGCTTTGGCTTCAAGCATTAGTTATAACCAGTAAGAGAGGCCATAGGTCCATGTAACTTCTTGCCAGCACATTTCCTGCAACCTCAATCTTTCCCGCCAGCTTTCTGGCTTTCAGTGAGAACCCCAACCACTACTTCTGACACAAAAGTGAACCTTCCATTTGTATTCCACTGCTCTTCCTAGCATTCTCATCCTTCAGTGTCCTTTGCTCCTGCCTCATATCTAGCCAGAAAATCTTCAACCTGCTTCTGGGTTAGGAGGCATCCTGGTCAGTATGTAAGAATTCAGGTTCAGGAGTCAGCCCACCTAGACTTAAATTCCAACTGTACAGCCTACTCCCTGTGTAATCTGAGGAAAATTAATTAATTATTCCATGTCTCGGTTGCCACATCTATAAGAATAATAATACCTAGCTTAGAGTTGTACTGAAGGTTAAATAAGCTAATGCATATGAAATCTTGGCACAGGAACTGACACTTAATAAGCACAAAAAATATCAGCTCCTACAGATGGGCTGCTGAGCACTGCGACAAAACCACCTAAACAATGCTACATACTAATGTACGTCCTCCCATTTAAGCACCATCCTGTTGCAAGTCTCTAGTCAGCACCCTTTACTGTTCTACAACCACCCCTCTTTTGCCTGCCACTTTTAAATCTGAGTATTCCTCAGAGAACCTAGTTACATGCTGTCTTCAGAGACTTCACTGTACACTCTAAGCAATTTCCCCCCCATGTCCTCAAGTCCTGCTTCCATAAATGATCATAAACAGGTCCAGACCCAACCTCCCTCCTGAACTTCAGGTGCAGAATCATCCAACCGCCTGCTTTGGCCCCTCCCTCAAGGTCCTACAAGCACGTCAAACCCAACTCCGTTCCTCACACCTTTTCTTCCTCAGTATTTTCAGTGTCACTTAATGGTAGCATCCACTCAAGTAAGACAATCTCTTACTTCTCCCACCTCCTCATGGTCTATCAGTTACTAAGGATTACTGGTTCCTCAGGCTTTCCAAGTGGCACTAGTGGAAAAGAACCCGCCTGCCAAAGCAAGAGACATAGAGACTCAAGTTCAGTCCCGGGGTCAGAGAGATCCCTTGGAGGAGGGCATGACAACTCACTCCAGCATTCTTGCCTGGAGAACCCCCAGGGACAGAGAAGTCTGGCAGGCTACAATCCATGGCGTTGCAAAGAGTCAGACACCACTGAAGTGACTTAACACACAGCACACACTGGTTCTGCATTTTAAACACCTCTGTCTCCCTCTCCTCAAGACCACCACCACTGCCTCAGTTCAGAATGTCACCATCTCCCTAACTGGTTGTATCAGTTTCCCAGGTCTCTGCCCTCAAAGTACCACAAGCTGAGGGGCTCAAACAATAGAAAATCTTCAATCTCTAATCTCTAAACCAGAGGTCAAGGTGTCCATAGGGTTGGCTTCTTCTGAAAACTGTAAGGGAAGGGTCTGTCCCAGTCCCCTCTCTCTGGCGTGTGGATGGCCTGTGTCCCTCCACATCATTTTCCTCCTGTGTGTTTATCTCTGTGCCTAGATATCCCCATTAATAAGGACACCATGAACTTCCCTCATAGCTCAGTCGGTAAAGAATCTGCCTGCAATGCAGGAGACCTGGGTTCGATTCCTGGGTTGGGAAGATCCCCTGGAGAAGGAAATGGCAATCCACTCTAGTATTCTTGCCTGAAAAATCCCATGGACAGAGGAGCCTGGTGGGCTACAGTCCATGGGCTCACAAGAGTCGGACATGACTTAGCAACTAAACCACCAACCACCAAGGGCACCATGCATGTTGGATTTGGGCTCACTCTCTTCTTAACTAACTACACTGCAGTGGTCCCATTTCCAAATAAGAGCACATTTGGGGCAAATTACTTAAATATTCAGTCTTGGCTGCCTCATCACATGTATATATGATTTGCAACATGAGATTAACAATATACTATATTTACTGTCAAAATTAAGTAGGATTCCCATTCAAGAAAACAAAACTTGGGGAACACATGTAAATCCATGACTGATTCATGTCAATGTATGGCAAAAACCACTACAGTACTGTAAAGTAATTAACTTCCAACTAATAAAAATAAATGAAAAAAAAATAAATAAATAAAACAAAACTTGCCCCCATGCCTGGAACCTAGTAAATGATGAATTAAAAATTAGTTGACATCACAATGATGCCAATGATGGTATTTATGAATAAAGTTACACCTATCATTCAAATATTTCCTGAATGCCAACTGTAAGTCCAGCAGTATTTTGTGTCCTTGGGGGACATTCATGAAGATAATTATATATACATACATAGGTGGCTCAGATGGTAAAGAAACCGTCTGCAATGCAGGAGACCCAGGATCAATCCTTGGGTCAGGAAGATCCCCTGGAGAAGGAAATGGCAACCCACTCCAGTATTCTTGCCCAGAGAAGTCTATGAACAGAGGAGCCTGGAGTCCATGGGGTCACAAACAGTCAGACATGACTGAGCAACTAACACACAATGAGCTATGGGGTTAGGACTTGAACATGATAATCTGGAATGGATGTAATTCAACCTTTAACACTGGCCTTACTGTCTCTACCATTGCTCACCTGGCCCTGCCTCCAACTTCCTCTCACCTACTAAAGCTATCTTTCCAAAAGTCAATCCTGATAATGTCCTTTTCCTGCTTAATATTCACATTAGCTGTTTTTCATCCAAACTGTAATGATGATGGCAATAAGACAAGTATTTACTGAGTGCTAACCAGGTGCCCAGGATTACTCTAAGTACATTACATACATGACACTATTCGTAAACAATGACTACTATCATTCTCTCCATTTTATAAATGAACAAACACAGCAAGAAAGGTACTAAATGACATCTGTCCAAGAAAGTCATGTGGTTGGTACATTTCAGAACCAGGACTTAAACTCAGGCTCTGCACCCCAAAATAAAAAGCTATCTAACAGGGAAATTCAATTTATTATCAGTCAATATAGGTTTCCTCTTTGACCTTTAGCTACCTCTCACAAACTACTCACAGTTCAACCCAATAAGAACTTTCACAAGAGGAAAAGGATGCTTAGAAGGGATCGCTGATTCACACTAAGGCAGCCATCAAATCCTGAACACCCCACAAACATCAAATCAGACAACCATTACCAAACTGAACAAGGTCGGGGAGGAAGTAGGGTGAGCATGCAGAGAAGGCTGAAACTGCAGAAGGAGAACCCAGAGGAAAAAAATCTAAATACTCATCCAGAATATACCCTCTGGTGAGAAATAAGGATGAATAAACAAAGTGTGTTTCAGTGTCTGAAAGGGCTTTTACTAAGAGATGAGTAATTAGATTGAATGGCTATGGTCCAACATAATAAATACAAATATAGAGGTTTTTTCCCTCTAAACAGAGCATAGGGACAACCCCAGAAGTCATTCAAGAGAATTTTAAAAAGGAACAATATAAACTCTGAAACAAATAATATTTTTAGGTGCTAACCATTTTTTTTCCTTGAATCTGTTTTAAAATACTCTGACAAGGTCTTTAAAGGGCTCACTGTTGATTAAACTATTTTCATGGCCTAATGAGTTTGAGCCCTATTAATTCAGGCTGTGCTGTGTACATTGATTTTTGTCATAGCAAGGATCAACAGCAGTAACAGATCTTCAAATTAACCAACTGCTCACAGTGTTAAGTGGGGAAATGTCTGCTGTGAAATATGCAGTGTCCCGGCACTATTCAGTGCCAACAAAAGCCAACAAACAGGCTGTATTTTTAAGTTTAAGCAGGAGAAGGAAAGCAACGCGTACCTGGAGAGACAACAGTTTGGTTTTTATTTCAGATTTAAAAACCAAAAACTCTAATACTAAGAAAGCATAAAAATTAGAGACAACCTACTTTTGAGCTCTGAATTATCATCACTGGATTGCACAAATCATCAGGTAGGGACAGAACACAATAAGATCAAAACCACAAGCTAAAACAGCCTGGAAGGCAGTTCTTTCCCTTAAATGAAACCTTCATATCAAACAAATATATACAGTTCCTGTGTATGCTAGTCTTTTGACAATGTTTAAGTGAAAAGTTTTATTCCATAGCTCATCACAATTTTCCACATTTAGTATGTGAAGGAGAAAACCACCTTTAATCTTCTATTATAACTAAACCCAAACAGTGAAGTTACTATTAAAAATGACATCATTTATATCTCCTCTCATATTAAGAAATGTATTTATTTTTTATGTATTTATTTTTGGCTGTGCTGGGTCTTTGTTGTGTGGGCTTTACTCTAATTGCAGCGCATGGGCTTCTCCTGTTGCAGAGCATAGGCTCTAAAGCACAAGGGCTTCAGTAGTTGCAGCTCCCAGGCTCCAGAGCACAGGCTGAATAGTTGTGGCGCACAGGCTTAGTTGCTCTGCGGCATGTGGGATCTTTCTGGACCAGGGATCAAACTCATGCCCCCTATACTGGCAGGCGGATTCTTTACCACTGAGCCACCGGGGAAGTCCCATTTATTTTATTTTTGATAGTAACAAAAGCAACCCTGGATATCTGCATGAAATTAAGCAACCAGTTCTATGTGCCTCCTTCTTTGCTTCTCAGGGAGTCAAAGAACATGGGTCAAGGGTCAAACAGCCTACTGTCTGCTTTTGTACAGCAGATAAATGAAAGAATGGTTTCCATAATAATAAATGGTTGGGGGGGGGACAAATCAAAAAAATAACATTCCATAGCAAATGAAAATTGTGTAAAATCTGATTTCAGTGTCCATAAATAAAGGTTTACTGGAAACAGTCACATCCATTCACTTGCATACTGTCTTTGGATGCTTTTGTGCTACGAAGGCAAGGCTGAATAGCTGCAACTCAACTATATTGCCCACAAAGCCCAAGATATTTATAATCTGGCCCTCTTCAGAAAAAGCTTGCCCACCCCTGTTCTAGCTCCTGCCAGAGATTCACAGAACATGTTATTAAAGAGAAGTGGACAGTAACATGGTCAAAAGGGATGTGATTATTGAAAGGACACTTTGATGGGCAGATCCGGATCTGGGAAGTAAATTCCTGCTGGCATTGACCAGCTGACATCTCCATTTCATGAAATAGCCCAGATCTGAGATTGCCATATAACCATAGCACGTGATTCTCTTAAGTAAAACCAAAGGTGTGTATCCATGTAAAACAAGACAATTCAAGACATTTTCCAATCAGACTTGAGAAATCTCTTCTCCTGAGCAAAAGGAGCTACTGCCATCAAAGAGAACAAACACAAAATCAACAAAATGGAGAAATGATATTGAGAAATGGGTAAACTGGAGAAACCAAAACAATGGACTGGATGAAGTCGGGGGAAAACAGTAACTAAAATTTATTCCTAAGGCTGGGGTGAGTTATTCTATACAGGAAAGTTTTCAAAAGTGTGAGTAATAAATTGAGTGCATATATTGAATAGAATATATAAGTTGAACAAAATAAACAAACTGTATTTTAGATTAAGGAAAATTAGATTAAGGAAAATTTCTCATATATATTTCATAATAGACAAGACTTTGACAAATTACATTTAAAAAAATAATCAACTGAGTAATACTATCTACACCAAAGTAATAGTCTGTTAATTTGCTAGAATAAAACCAAAAAAAATTAATGTCTGTTAATTTCAAATTTTGAGAATTAAGCAGATGTCTTTAATCCTTTGTAAAATCAAGGATTTAGTTGCTTTCTCTACATATTAAAGCTCCTATTTCTAGATACAGCATAAACAAATATTCAACCTCAAACCTTCTTCCCCAAGGAACATTCTTTGTAACTTCATATAATTTTTTAAAAAAGCTCTTTGGTTTACCTATATACCATAGAAATTCTTAGAAAATTTTTAAATACCAATTTCAGGTAAAAGCTCTGATGTGTTATATATTTTATATACATGAAGAGCATTTTATATTATTCTCCATGATTAAAATGGAAGAAAGATGCATTCAGGTGACAATACAGGTGAAGCTGCTACCCAATACCAGTAATCAAATCTAATACACAGTACTCACGCCTATTTTCCTATTTTCCAAATGTATTTCAGTTTCAACATTACTGAAAATGTGGGGGACACTGTCATTTAAATAATTTCTGATTTGTTTCTTTCCAAAGAACTAGGTTGAAATAAAGGTTTTTCCAAAACTGAAGTAAAGATCAATGGGGAGATAAATAACTAGACAAGACAAAAAGAAGATACTCTTGTTTATTAACACATACATATGGAACCTAGAGAAATGGTACTGATGAGCCTATCTGCAGGGCAGCAAGAGAGACAGATATAGAAGACACACTCGTGAACACAGTGAGGGCAAGGAGAGAGCAGGATGAACTGAGAGAGCAGTACTGACACATAAACATTACCATATGTATTAATGAAATAGATGGCCGGTGGGAATTCACTGTATGATGCAGGGAGCTCAAATGAGTGCCCCATAACAACCTGAGGGGTGGGAAGGGGTCGGAAGGAGGTTCAAGAGGGAGGGGACATATGTATACCCATAGCTGATCCATGTTGATGTATGGCAGAGATCAACACAACATTACTAAGCAATTATCCTCCAATTAAAAATAAATTAGTTTTTTTAAAAAAAAGAAGATACTTCAGTTAGTATCTATAAATCAATCTGAACAAATATTAGAAAAAGAATCCCCATAATGGTATGTTTCTTAAATTTGCAGTATTTGCGCTTACATAAGGCCTTTCATCCAAGAATTTCACAGTGCTCTAGCAAACACATTCATTTCAATCATGAATGGAAAACTTGAATTATCCTAGATTAGATAAAGAAAATGAAAACCTTAAAAAAAAAAAGTACACTTTTAAGGTCATTCTAATCAGGTCAAAATTAAAAGTTCAAAGTTCCAAATGTACATCTGTCACACTTAACCACTAAATATACTAATTTCCACAGTGTAATAACACCAGGAAATGCAATCACAAAATCCGTTTCCTACATTAGCAACTAATAGTTTAAAACCTCAAATCTGAGACTTCCCTCAAGGTCCAGTGGTTAAGACTTCAGCTTCTAAGGCAGGGGGTGCAGATTCAATCCCTACCTGATGACTTATGCATAAATGAGTACCAAAAAAAATACAAATTTCCCCAAAATATGTGTTAAGTTTAAAAATTAGATGGAAATAATGACTGACCTTTGGATCTAGCTAAATACAAACATTTGAAGAGTTTTTAAAAGTTTAACCTTGATTCAGACATTTGCCAATCAAGCATTCAACTTGAACTTTCCGCTTTCAAGAAATGTTTAAAAAACTGTCAGAATAAGTCAAACTCTTCCCACTTGTCTGAACTCTCTAATAGAGGGTATATTACTTCCTACCCAAAATATTTGAAAACACAAGATATACCATTCATTTTGCTTAATGTTCCACAAATGCCTGAAAAGCAAATTCAATTCAATTTAGTTGAATCAGTAAGAGAATTTCAGTTTTTTTAAGCCAATATGTTTTAAACCAAGCACAGATATTCTCTAGGGCCAATAATTATGATATATTATATTCTCTAAGCCAAACCTCTGGGAGAACTGTTTCCATAACTCACATTCTACCAAACTGGAACACAGTGTGGTGGGGAAAGAGTTCAGAACACATGGATTATTTTTCCAAAGCTCAACACCAGAAGCATGAACAAGCTGAATTATACTGCCCTCTAGAGTCTCCTTGTGATATTCTTTTTAAACTAGTAATAATGAAATTCTAACCATTCGACCCTTCTAATAAAGCAAGCTTTCAGTATTCCAATACCACAGACTTTTTTTTTTAATGGATTGGTAGTAGTCTTTACTAAAACCTATACTATTTCAATTACCACCATTATTAAAGGTCAGTAAAGAACAGCAAAGAATCCAAAACAGAATTTTATAATTTACATTTTTAAATTTTTAATTAATCCCAATTGCAGAGATTTCTAAAACAAAGATGATGTGTAGCATATACTAGTTAGCCCAGTTACCAGGAGTTCTCTTTAGCAAAACTTGAAGTTCATGCCTTTGACACAGCATACAAACCTTGGTCCCACATAGCCAGTGCTCCCTGGGACTGCTTCTCAGTTTGCATCTGTCCTCAACTCCCAGCAATTCTTGCCCTTTCTCTAGCCAAGCAACCAGAGCCCTAAAGGGATCTTAAGGAGCTAATGAGAAGCTGTGGCAACCAAGACCCGTATCAGCTGCAAAGCACAAACACCAATATCCACATTTTCTAAGCATGCAAGAAGCAACCTACACCAAGGACTCCAAGTAAATTAAAACCATCCCTCTAACCTAATAACTCTGTGGGCACCTATAACACACCATAACTTGAGAGTTTCTAATATCCTTTAAGAACTTATTAAAAGACATGCTTCACCGTTCACCACTAGTAGTACAGATTGTCTCAGCTGTTACAGTAAATAACTGAGGGCTGGGTTTTGTTTTGTTTTTCCTTGTTTTAATCTAGATTCTCACAAGGCCATAAGGTAGCAACCCTACTCAAACCTTCAAGAAAAAAAAATTGTATCTTTTCAACATCATAAATGTATGTATTAAAAAACCCAAAATTAAGATGCAATGTTCCACAACAAAATATCTACTATAACTTATTACATTTGAAAGTAATCTAATAAAAATTATCCAGGGGCTCCAATCCAGTAACTAATAATAGCCTCCTTTGGGATATAAAATTGAAAATACAATTTCTATAAGCTCTGAAACAGAGCCTGTTTTTGAAAATAAAGTTTTACTGGAACACAGACATATCCATTTGTCTAAATACTGCATATTGTTGGCTGCTTTCTCATTAGAAGAACAGAGCTCAGTAGTTGCAATGGAGATCACATGGCCTGCAAAGGCTAAAATATTATCTGGCCCTGTCAATTTCTGGTCTAGAACAAATATTCCGAGTCTTTTCCAGACAGATGTTAAGAAGTATGTCATGTGCACAAGTGCAGGAAAGGGGCTGGATTGCAGAAAAAAGGATTAGAGCTGCTATCTACTCCATACTAAAAATTTTGTTGTTGTTCAGTTGCAAAGTCATGTCCAACTCTTTCCAACCCCATGGACAATAGTGCACCAGGCTCCTTTGTCCACTACTATCTTCTGGAGTTGGCTCAATCTCATGTCCATTGAGTCGGTGATGCTATCCAACCATCTCACACTCTGCCATCCCCTTCTCCTTTTGCCTTCAATCTTTCCCAGCATCAGGATTTTTTCCAATGAGTAGGCTCTTCACATCAGGTGGCCAAAATAAAGGAGCTTTAGCATCAGCCCTTTCAATGAATATTCAGGGTTGATTTCCTTTAGGATTGACTGGTTTGATCTCCCTGCAGTCCAAGGGACTCTTTAAAGAAGTCTTCAACAACACAGTTCAAAAACGTCAGTTCTTCAGTGCTCAGCCTGTTTTATTGCCCAGCTCTCACATCCATACCTGACTACTGAAAAAAACCATACCTTTGACTATATGGACCTTTTTTGACAAAGTGATGCCTCTGCTTTTTAATATGCTGTCTAGGTCTGTCATAGCTTTTCTTCCAAGGACAGTCTTAATTTCATGGCTGCAGGCACTGTTCGCAGTTACTTGCAGCCCAAGAAAATAAAATCTGTCACTGCTTCCAGATTTTCCCCTTCTATTTGCCATAAAGTGATGGAACCAAATGCCATGAAGATTAAAGAAAAATCCTCTAGTAATTTGGGCCATTTTGAAATAGCCCAGTGCATTCTCTATAACAAAGGCCTGTCCTGTTCTCTAAGGGATACCAGAGCAAAGGCAATTAGTCAACTCCTGTCAACTCCCTCTCACCTTCTGGCCTTAACATAAGAGGAGGGGAAAAAGGCTAAGAAACTTCTGAAGGTCACAGACCATGAATTTAGGATCCACTAAAAAACAGATTAACATAAGATTATAGAATGTTTCCTCTCCCCAATGCGTTACCACCAAATCAACTGGGTTCAGTATAAATAACAGTGGCTTAGAGCTTCAGGACAGGGTCTATTTAAGAAGGAATTCTTAGGGAAACCCAAAGAGAGCAGAGGAGAGAAAAAAATCAAGAAAACTACCAGAGGCTAAAATACCTTTCACCTTTACCTACATTACAGCAAACATTAAAAACAGCATGGCTATTTTTTATATAGCTAAATACAATCTTACCACATAATTCCACAACTGCACTCCTAGGTATGTATCCAGCTGACTTGAAAACATGTTCACATAAAAATCTGTGCACAGATATTTACAGTTGCTTTAGTTGTAATCACCAAAACCTGAAATGCAATCAACTGCTGAAGGTATAAGCAAACCGTGATACATCCATATGATGGACCGTTATTCAGCAATAAAAAGAAATGAGTACACACACATACATACACACACAACTCAAAACATGGAGCAAGGTTACATGCATACTGCTAAGTGAAAGAAGACAGTCTGAAAGGTTATATACTGAGTGATTCCAACTATAGGACATTCTGGAAAGGGATCAACTATAGAATGTAAAAAGACCACTGGTTGCCAAATGTTCAAGCGAGGAAAAGAGGGAGATGAATAAGTGAAGCTCAGGGGAGTTAGGGCAGTGAAACTATTCTGCATGATAACCTAATGGTGGATACATGGCATTATGCATTTGTCAAAACCTATAGAACTATGGGGTTTCCCAAGTAGCACTAGTGGTAAAGAATCTGCATGCCAATTCAGGAGACCTAAGAGACATGGGTTCAATCCCTGGGTCAGGAAGATCCTCTGGAGTAGGAAATGGCAACCCATTCCAGTACTCTTGCCTGGAAAATCCCATGGAGAGAAAAGCCTGGCAGGCCACAGTCCATGGGGTTGCAAAGAGTCAGACGTGACTGAGCGCGTGTGTGCACACATGCACACACACACACAGAACTATACAACAGTAAATGTGAGTCTTTATGTAAACTATGTGCTTTAGTTAATACTAGTGTTGTCAATATTGGTTTATTAACTGTAACAAATATACCACCACACTAATGCAAGATATTGGAAAACCTCTGTGTGAGTGCACACAGTGCCCAGACTATGTAAGAGAATTCCCTTATACTATCAGCTCCATTTTTCTATAAATCAAATAAAACTGTTCTAAAATATAAAGTCTATTTTTTTAAAAATTGTTCAGTTCAGTTCAGTCGCTCAGTCGTGTCCAACTCTTTGCAACCTCATGAATCGCAGCATGCCAGGCCTCCCTGTCCATCACCAACTCCCGGAGTTTACTCAAACTCACGTCCATTGAGTCGGTGATGCCATCCAACCATCTCATCCTCTGTCATCCCCTTCTCCTCCTGCCCCTAATCCCTCCTAGCATCAGGGTCTTTTCCAGTGAGTCAACTCTTCACATGAGGTGCTGGGCATCACTTTAAGTCTTTATTCATCAGGTCAGATTTCACATTTTTAAGAAGCCCAGGTGATGCAGATTCTAGGTCCACACTTTGGAACCACCAGGATAGGGCTCCTTCAAGTTCTTACCCTTTTTTAATTGCGGTATATAGTTTGTATACAATATTATATGTTTCAGGTGTACAACACAGTGATTCACAACTTTTAAAAGTTACAGTTCACTTATAGTTATTATAAATTACTGGCAATATTCCCTATGTTGTACAACATATTCTCATAACTTATTAATTTTATACATAGTACCTTATACCTCTTAACCTTCTACTCCTAACTTGCCCCTCCCCTGGCCTTCTCCCCACTGGTAACCACTAGTTTGTTCTCTGTATCTGTGAAAGTCTGTTTCCGTTTTGTTATATTCACTAGGTTGCTTTATTTTTTAGATTCCACACAAGTGATACCATACAGTATGTGTCTTTCTCTTACTTATTTCATTTAGCATAATACCCTCCAAGTCCATCCAGACTGTTGCAAATGGCAAAATTTTGCTCTTCTTATGGCTTAGTATTCTATACTGTGTGTGTCGTGGAGTGGGGGGCGGGGGTGGGGGGGGCATAGCTTCTTAACCCATTTGTCTGTTGATGGAAACAGGGTGCTTCCATAGCTTGGCAATTGTAAATAATGCTAATCAATATTGGGGTGCATCTTTTTGAATTAGTGTTTTGGGGTTGTTTTTTTCCCAAATAAATACACAGGAGTGGAGTTGCTGGGTCATATGGTAGTTCCAGTTTTAATTTTTTGAGAAAGCTCCATACTGTTTTCCACAGTGGCTGCGCATTCCCATCAACAGTGAACCAGGGTTCCCTGTTCTCCACATCCTCACAATTGTTATTTGTGGTATTTTTGATGATAGCCATTCTTTCTGAAAGGTTTTAATTTGCAGTTCTCAGAAGAGAAACAATGTTTAGCAACTTTTCGTCTACCTAATCAAGTCCTAACTTTTACTATTCTATTCAATCATGTTTTCATGGGAACTATGGTGGTCTATTTACAAAATGGCTCCCACTGACCTCTGCCTTCTGGTATTCACACCTGTGTATGACGTCACCTAATAACTACATAAAGCTGATCTAAATAGGGGTTCCCAGGTGGTGCAGTGGTAAAGAATCCACCTGCCAATGCAAGAAACTTGGGTTCGATCCCTGGGTTGGGAAGATCCCCTGGACAAGGAAATGGCAACCCACTCCGATATTCTTGCCTAGGAATTCCATGGACAGAGAAGCCTGGCAGCCTACAGTCCATTGGGTCGTGAAGAGTTGGACACAACGAGCAACTGAGCACACAAATAATCAATGCAATGTTGGAGAAATTATTATGTCTAGGCTAGGTCATAAAAGACATTGCAGCTTCTTCTTTCTTAGATCCCTACCTCTGGAATATTATGAGGACACTCAAGCAGCCCTATGAAGAGGTTGCAAATGGCAAGGAACTAAGACTTCTGCCAAAAGCCAGCAGAAACTTGCCAGCTAGGACAGTAAGCAATGTTGAAACCAGATCCTCCAGCTCCAGTCAAGTCTTCCAACCTCAGAAGAGACCACAAGCCACAATCACCCAGGTAAACCACTCCCAAATTCCTGACCCCAAAATAATGTGTGAAATAATAACACTGAAGACTGTTTTAAGCTGCTGTTTAGGGGTTATCTGTTACACAAAAATTGATAATACAGGAGCTTAACCCAAAATATGTACATAATAGGATGTGTTATTTTTCATCCTTATCTTTATTCTGAAACAGCTGGAGAAATCTTAAAACTATTTCCACATTCATTAACAAAGTGAAGATCAGTTTAAAGAGCTTCTCCAGTTTTCCTGAAGTACTACAATTTACAGTACAATTTCTTCAGAACATAAAGGATATGGGATGGAAGGAGAAGGGCAAGAAAAGATGAGCAAAACTTTCAACATCTCCCCTAAACCACTGCTGTTCATTCTCAAGCACAAATCTGAAGAGTTTCACCTTACTGCTTAGAACTATCCTTCAATAGTTTCCCAAAGTTTATTATAGTGAATTCAAACACTGCTCAAGGTCTGCCCTATTCCTAGCCACTAGAGTCATGGGCAGAATGAGTAACAGGTCTTATGATTTTATATGATCTTGGCAAGTAACTTTACCTGCCTGCCTCAGTCTCCTCATCAGTAATATCAGGTTAACTCCAGGACCAATATCATGGTTACTACAGGGATTAAATTAAAACATAAAAAGCACTGAGACCAGGACCTTAACCGAAGTGCTTGATAAAGGTTAGTGTCAGCAGCAGCATCATTATCATCAGCATCTGCCATTTCCCCTCTCATACCCTAGACTGGTTCAAGCCATTAAGGACTACTAGTTTTCAACTCACTCACTCTGTTTTTTATGTTTGTATAAAGAGAACTTATATTTGGAATGGCTACCTGAATTTATCTTACTCTCAACTTTTTAAGCTTTACAAAATACCTTCTTTATATAGCCTTCTCTGATTTCCCTTTCACTTATATCCCCATAGAAACATCTATATAAAATAACTAAATTTATTCTTTGCCTTGCCTATAAAATTGTACACTTCTTGATAATATCTAATATTTATTGGTTGTTGAGCACTGTGTGCAAGTCCCTGTGCTTATATTAGGCACTTTACATGGGTGACCTAAGCTTAAACTTCTTCATAACTCTATAACAAGTATTACTATTTTTGTTTGATTGACAGTTGAATTTATACTACACATATACCACAGAGCAGGAATTCAAACTTGAGCTGTCTGGCTGCAATTGTTGTTTATTATTATTATGCATGCATGCTCAGTCATGTCCAAGTCCTTTCAACCTCATAGATTGTAGCCCACCAGGCTCCTCTGTCCATGGAATTTCCCAGACAAGAATACTGGAGTAGGTTGCCATTTCCTCTTCCAGGGGATCGTCCCAACCCAGGGATGGAACCCACATCTCCTGTGTCTCCTGCACTGCAGGCAGATTCTTTACCTGATGAGCCATCTGGGAAGCCCCAATTTTTGTCACTGCCTAAAATCTAACATCTTGACATCCTGAAAATATGTGAGGGAGGCACATAAAATTCAAGTTAATATAAGCAGGTAATAGTTTCATATACTTATATATGTGTACATATATATATACACACACACACACATATACATAAAACTGTAGGGGGCTGCCAGACATATACCCATTTTTATCAGCTTCTTGTTTAAGCTTTCTGGATAAGTATAAATATCTTTTTTCCCCTATACAAATAAATAGTAGTATGCTTCACATAACCTTTCACAACCTTTTTGTTAACTTCATTTATCCTGGAGGTTGTTTCAAGTTAGGGTATACAAAGTACCTCATTCTTTTTAACTGCTACATAGAATTCCACTGTATGGGTATACCATGTTCATTTAACTATTAGCCTATATTTGGAACTTTTGCTGTAATGCTGCTATGATAATTCTTCAACACAAATAAAGGTAAGAATAGAGGATATATGATTACAGTACAGTAAATATAGTAAATGCATATTATATAGCAAATAGATGTTCCTTGGTATCCTCAGGACTTAACCAAATCCCTTAAATAAAATGGCACAGTATTTGTATACAATCTACACACATCCTGTATACTTTTAATCTCTAGATTATTCATTAATATTTATATAATGTAAATGCTGTTTAAATAGCTGCTGGGTGAGAACTTTATGGAATTATTTTCCAAATATTTTGAATATTTCCATAGTTGGTTGAAACCTCAAATGTAGAAGCCACAAAATACAGAAAGCTAATCATACAATAAAAGGCAACTGCAGAATCTAAGTGGTAGGTATGAGGTGTTCACTATTTAATTCTTTCGATTCTTCTATATTTCAACATCAAATTTATACCTGTTCCTAAAATGAGTATATTTTTCTTTCAACTTTTCAATAAATCACCAATATAAAATGGCAACCCACACCAGTATTCTTGCCTGGAAAATTCTATGGACAGAGGATCCTGGTGGGCTACAGTCCATGGGGTTGTAAAGAGTAGGACATGACTTAGTGACTGAGTACATGAAATAATTCCAAAAATACAATAACCTAGAAATTGCTCTTGCCCTTGGTTTGTATCTCAAAGAAGTAAAACAGGTAATTATCAGAAGAATCACAATTCAACTTCTGTTATTTTATACAAGGAATAGTTAAGCAAAGTAAAACTGTCCCAAGAGTCTTTTCTTTGGTCTCTCAACACTTGTTTACAAAAACACTTCGTCTTCACCAAAAACAAACTTCACTATAGGCTACATCTAAGTGAAGCAAGGGGAAAACAAAAACAAAAGTTGTCCAAGGGTCACAGCTTGACATCTTTCCTTCTTAGATTTCTTCCTGTATAATTCCCAAAGTCCTACCCAATGAAGAATGATTTAACTCTTCTTTCTACAGGGGGCAAAAAAAAATAGCCAACGATGCATCTTCTAATCTTTCCATAGAGAACATGCTCATATGTTGTTAGCTGGGTTTTGCTGTTTGTAGTAAAGGTCTGCATGAAAACATTCAGTTCAGTTCAGTTCAATAGCTCAGTCGTGTCCGACTCTTTGCGACCCCATGAATCGCAGCACGCCAGGCCTCCCTGTCCATCACAAACTCCCGGAGTTTACTCAAACTCATGCCCATCGAGTCGGAGATGCCATCCAGCCACCTCATCCTCTCTCGTCCCCTTCTCCTCCTGCCCCCAATCCCTCCCAGCATCAAGGTCTTTTCCAATGAGTCAACTCTTCGCATGAGGTGGCCAATATATTGGAGTTTCAGCTTCAGCATCAGTCCTTCCAATGAACACCCAGGACTGATCTCCTTCAGGATGGACTGGTTGGATCTCCTTGCAGTCCAAGGGACTCTCAAGAGTCTTCTCCAACATATTACACCCGATTTATCTCAGGACGGTGCTTTGGTAGGACCAAATATTCACAAACTTTGGGAAAAGACTTTTTTTCCCCTCCAAGGAATCCAAAATTAATCATTAGTATTTCCTAAATCTCTGAAAATGTAAGTTCTTAAAAGAGTAGTCATATAATTTTGAGGAACTTATATCTATTCAGTTATTGAAATTTGCAAAAAGAACTGCAGGTAAAGAAAACCCATGTGAACTATAAACAGTTGTGAGCTTTAGCAATGTCCAGGAATCAGGCAAAATTATTCAATCTTGAGAGTAAAATCCAATTAAGTGGCACTAGTTGAAATATCCCAATTTCCCTTCCAGAACACTTCAACTTACAATACTCAAAGCTCATAGTCCAAAAAAAAAAAAAAGCTCATAGTCAGAGAAAAGCCTCTGTGAAATGCTGGCACCAAATAAATGTCTTAAATAGTTTTAGATTGTTGTAAACTACCAATGGTTCAGCAGAAATAAAATTTTTTAAAAAGCAATGAGTAATAAACCTAGAAACAAGAGTGAGAAACACTATGGAAAATAGGATGTGAACTGGACACCTATTCTGAGGGTGTTATGTCCACCCCTGTTATCACCCACCTCTACACCAGGGCCAGCCCGGAACCCCCTGCTAGGGGACTGTGGTACTTCAAGCACTCTCCTTCCTCCACTGCCAATGCTGGTCCCTCTGCTCAGAGCCGCCATCCCCCTGTCGCAGGGCAAAAGTACACCCCTTCAAGGTCCAACTGAGCCTTCACTTCCTCCAGGACTCCTCGTCAGAATCCCTCTGGCACCTTATTCAGGCCGTCACTGGACACCTACCACTCACTGTATAATTATTAATAAGCCTCTTCCCACTCCCCATGCCCTCAGGGTAGAGCCTGGAGTCCTGGTCATCTCTCCCATCACGCCAACAATACCAGTCTCACCCAGCAAGGTAAGTGTGCCTGACACAGTGCTCAGGGCTTTACATTCATTAACTCATCTCACCCTCACTACAACCCAAGGAACAATAATGTATCATTTCAGCCCTGGGAATAGGATATTATTTCATCTACATACAGATGGAATAGGAGCAGAGGGTGAAATAAACCATCTACACAGCTAGTAAGTGGTGGAACTGGCATTCTCACCCAAGCAGCAAGGCTCCAGAATCCACACTATATATGCTAACAGGAACCAAAACCCTTGGTAAATTTAGTTGGATGGAATTTCCAGTGATACTTTGTAAATAAACAAGCAAATAAATACTTTGAAGGCAACATATGATTTTGCTAGTTTTGCTATTTTTGGACAATTTCCATTCCTTCTATTATTTGACCTTCCAGTAACAGTCAACACTGATAACTATTCTCTCCTTCACTGATGCCTTATTCTCCTATTTTTGTGGCCAGTCTTCCTCAGGCTCCATAATAGCTTCTCTTCATCTGACCAGCATCAGGACAGTGATCTCCAGGACTCTATCATGAGCCCTACTTTCATCTCTCTCCTCACATACTCCCTGAACAATCTCTAATGCAGTCTTCTGTCCAGAGCTCCACAATCCACATATACCACCAGCTCTTGGCTATCTCTGCATAGGGGTTCTGTACTCAAAACTTAGCATGTCTCAAACCAAAACAAATTTCCTGTCTGTCCCTCTCGCTGGGATCACATCAGAGCACTCCATCAGCCAGAGTCCAATCAGAACGAAACCACATACCAATTTGAACAAGAAAAGTTTTTCAAATAAAGAATGATTATTCATTCAACAAAGGATTGAAGTAATAAGAAACTGGCCAGTAAGAAGTAAAAAGAATTCTAAAGAATAAAGGTCAGATGGCACAAAAATACAACCGCACATCTTACACAACACAATACATCATCACCACTGCCTCTGGGGCTGAGACAGGACACCCAGGAGAGCTCCCCCAGTCCTCAGGCTGAGATGCAGCTCAGCAAGGCTGAGCCCTTGCTGTAGAGGGCTCATATCCAGCAGAGCTTCTGGAAATCCATCCTTCAGAATGACCAAGAAACTTGTTTAGCTGGAGGCACTCTGCTACCTCACTACCCGAGGGGCAGGGGTGAGGGTGGGGGAGGCGGCCAGAACCTGGACAGTGAAGAAGCCCACAGGCTGCAGGAGGCTGCCAGGCAAGAGGAGCCAGCCCTGGAGCCAGCAAATACAACTCCTTCCTCCTTCAGTCTCTCTCTCAACACCTCGCCAGCTAGCCAAGGGAAAGGATTTAGAGGGTTCACATTCAGGGACAGCTTAAAGGTGCGCGGCGATAAGTGGCACAAGTGGCGATAAGTGGCGATGGTGATACAAGTACCACCACCATCATCACCATTCTGGCCCAAGCCGGAAACCTAGGAGCATCTCTGATTCTTCCTTCAATCAAGTCTTGTAGGTTCTACTTTCTACGTTTTCTTACATCCATCTGCTTCTCGCCACTCCCACTGTCAATATCCCAGTCCTGGATCACAGCATCTTACCAGCAATGCCATCGGAGCCATAAGCCTCCTACCACAGATATATCTTCTCTCTTTCCTGCAACTGCAACCACTGTGATCTTGGTAAAGGGCAAATCCTTCTGTCAGTCCACTGCCTAAAACCTCTCAGGCATTTATCAAGTGTCCATAAGATGAGATCCAAAATCAGTAATGGTTTTGAAAATTCTCTGCATCTTTCCCTCTCAAACTCCATGCTCTGACAATAGGAACTTTTCGTTGTTTGCCATGTGAGGAGATCCTGTTTGGTCGCTTTGCTTTGCGTCTGGGCAGCTTCCTCTCCCTGGAAAAGCCTTCCTTTGTCCCCATGCTGCCACACCCACTGCTCAGTCCTTTTTCAGGTCTCAGCTTAGATGCTTCCTGCTCCAAGCCAGGTGCTTCTGCGAAGTACACCCAACAGAACCTTCTTCCATATTCAGAACACATACTGAACATTACTGTAACTGTTAACTATCTTTCATACTTTTATTTCTACAAAGACCAAAAGAGAAAAATTTTCTTCCTTACCAGTGATCACAAAGAGATGTATAGGACAAAGCAGGCACTCAGTGAAAATCAGTTCAGTTAATGAATCCTGAATGAAGTAGGAAGATGAGCTTATGATGTGAATAATAGTTTAAAAGGAAAAGATTTTGGTTTTGACATTATACCTGACATGCTGATCAGTGTACACATGATAAGACTGCCCATATATCATTCCAAGCATGAGAAAATGCCTTTGTTACATGCTTAACAACTAAGTAAAAAATAAAGTCTATTCCTCTTGGGGGGCGGGGGGGGAACCTAATTCAACCAGCTGTAACAGAAATTGGTATGGCTATATTGTATAAAGTAAGGGAAAAGACTGTTAGTTTTCAAAGTGAGCAGTGCAATTCCAATGTAGTGTGTATATCAAAGGATTCAGTTTATTTACACCCAATAATGAAAATCAAATATTACAACACAACACTCCTAGCACATCATGCTTCCACAGTAGAAAATCAATACATCATATTCCTTTTCAGTAACTTGTTTACCCAACCATAGTTCTAGAATCATTATGCAATGTAAACAGTCTTCTCAAGCACTTTCAATCCATCTGAAATCAAAACTAGGCCTTCTCTGACACCCACTCCAAAAGGGAATCTCTCTGATGACTCTCCAAAACCTTGATGGGGGCCATAAGGAGCAAAAGCCATAGAGGCAAATTGGAATATCAAATTATTTCACGACTATGAAGGATGTTTCCTCTATTTATACAGATGACAGTCTGGCCAACCAGAGCAGAATATTTGTACTTTTCCATCCCCCAACCCCGTACTCAGTCCTCAGTACTCAGTACAGTATCACTCTAACAGCAAAAGCATAATGAACACGGGCTGGCTGCTGAGCTCAAACGACCAATCAGGACCTCCTCTGGGGGAACACTCCACAGTATAATCACTAAGGCTGCCTTGGTAAAAACCTTCACACACATGCAGCAAGGGTGCGCATGCCCACACACTCCACACATAGTTTTAATTCTTAGTCCAAAATAACAAGGATTCAAGTATCTACCAATGACATACATTCATGTCATTGTTTTTAACTATTTTACACCAACTGATGTATTTCATCTTCTATAAAGTTTCTTAATACGTGCATCCATAGCCTAATCAAGGAAAGCCGATCCATCAAGATGAAATACAAAAGACTTCAGAGCTATTCTCTCTAGCAAGAATGCTCTTTCCTCAGGCATCTGCATGACTCATTTCTTTGTTCAAATACCCCTTCCAACCAGCCACTCTTCAAACCCACCATTACCACACCCTCAACCAAACCCTAGCACCCCCTTTTCCGTTTCCAGCCCTTTTTTTCTCCACAGCTCTTATTACCGTCAAAAACATGTCTGTACTCCTTTGTTCATTGTCTGTTTTCTGTTTATTTAGAAATAAAACAATGTTTTTGTTTTATTCAACTCTGCTTCCTCAGCTCCTGAAACACAGTAGGTACTCAACAGATATTGGTTGGAAAAAAAAAAAAACAGATATTGGTTGAATAAATGAAAACACAAATTGATCTTAATATACTGAAGTGGGAAATGAAAAGCTCTCCAAGTGGAAATGGACATATATTTAAGAGGTGATTCTCCTTAAAGACCAGAGGACTTTACAAATTAAACTGCTCCTCAAACTGCACCCAAAAATCACTGTCTCAAGTACATTTTAACAAAAAGCAACGAATTCTGTTCTGCTTTATCACGAGAAAAAAACCCTGAAGTGGAAAATGTAAATTATATATGGCTAGTTAGGGATATTACATCATACCTCTCATAACTTTACAAGGTCCAGACTAACTATACAGAGAATCCTGGCCTTATATTTGTTTGTGACAGAATTTTTCCTCCAGATACAACTCTCTTGATATTACAACTCTTTATAAACACTAAAGACTTGGTAGCTGCGTTCGTAAATACTCTCATTACCTAAAGTCCTGCACATTGTATTGTTAATGGGTACATTTTGAATCAACTAACTCTGATGGAGAAAATTAGACTACTGGGTGTGCCACTTGGCCATTAAAACAAAATAGGGAGGGGCTTCCCTGGTGGTAACAACTCCACCTGCCAGCCAGGAAACACAGGTTCAATCCCTGGTCCAGGAAGATCCCACATGCCTTGAAGCAACCAACCCTGTGCACCACAACTATTGAGCCTGTGCTCTAGAGCCTGGGAGCCACAACTGCTGAGTCCACGGACTCTACAGCCCATGCTCTGCAACAAAGAGTAAGTCGCCCCTGCTCACTGTAGCTAAAGAAAAGACTGGGCAGCAATGAAGACCCAGCACAGCCAAAAAAATAATAAATAAATAAAATTATTTTTTAAATAAATAAGAAGGATTCTCTGGTGGTCCACTGGTTAAAACTCGGTGTGTTCAATGCAGTGACTCAAGTTCAATCCCTGGTCAAGGAACTATGATCCCCCATGCCCCATCGTATGGCCCCAAATAAAGGTGGGGGGTGCAGAATATAGAGTGAACAAATAGCTCACAATATTTATTTAGTCAAGAATCATTTTCAGATTTTAATGGAGCAATAAAATAAAACAAAGAAACACAGAAGTAGGGGTTAACACATTTATATTCAGTATTTAAGGAAACCAAATGAACAATTCTATACGGAGTTCTGTGGGAAGAGACAAAGGAAATAAAACATACGGCCTCCACACTAGAAGACTTTTAAAATCCAGCTGAGACAAAATAAATAGGAATCACAGCATCAATGCGAAAAATGTACATAGTCTGAAACGGAAATTCTTTTAAATCACCCAGGTGCCGGACAACAGACACCACATATTAGAACAACTTGACTGTTTTTTTTTTTTTTATCAACGGTACTGTTGATGTCTCACCCTAGGTTGTTATAATTATTGACAGGATGATATTTCCCCAACTACTGATACATGGCATGTCCAGCTATTACTAAGTATTTTCGTTTCTATCTCCCAAATGTCTTCCAGCTTGTCCCCACCCCCCTTCTATATCACACTAGCTGGCCTGGTTCAGCCCTCCTGATCACCTGGCTAAACCCACTGCAAACACAAGTCTGACGAAATCACTCCTCTACCAGCTTCCACCTTCCACTGACTGAAGTCTGAACTCCTTGGCTCTCTTGTAAGGATAAAACTTCTGGTCTCAGACATTACTTCTCTGTGTTCCAACTGCCTCATCTTGGCATCCACACTTTCCCACCACATAAAGCACATTTCTCTTCTTGCCTTATTTTTCAACATCTCTTACTTTTGAAAGGCCCAGTTTAAATGACATCTCTGGGAAGATGATTCCTTTGATCCTCACAATCAGGATTATCTATAGTTTCCTGAGCATTATGACAGTACTTTGGTTGTACTTCTATTGAAACAGATTGTATCTCTGTCATGTCAAATAACAGTCTGATGATAGTTTTTGTTTGTCTACCTTCCTCCTGCCTCTTTCTAAGAAAAAAATCTCTTTCTCTTTTGTGGACTTAATAATACAGAGTTTAGGTGGAAACAGGGAGGGCCAGTCAGGGTGCTAAACCCTCCAGGCCACCACGACTGGTGCAGGAATGAGCCCGTGTCCCGGGCAGGTCCACCTGGAACCGCCCCTAGAACTTTTACTAGAACCAGGAAAAACAATCATCTCTTTTTCCTGAGTCCTCTGGCTACTGGGAGCTGCAGGCAGTCAGCTCCGCTACAATGTGAGGAAAGCCTAGTGAGAGTGAAGCTAACACAGAGGAAAACAGGAATAAGATGGGGGAGGAGAGATTCTCACTGCTTCTCTGAATCGCTGGATCCATGCAGGTTCCCCCACCAAACTTCCAGATTACACAAATTTCACAACCTTTTTTGTCTGTGGTTGATTTCTGCCACCTGTCAACCAACACAGTAACCAACACAGCAACCTGTCAACCAACAACTAATACAAGTTGTAATAATGATCTGAGTTATAATTAACAGCGCTCAGGGCAGAAGGAAGACAGAGCAGCAAGAAAGTCAGTATGGGGAGTGCACAAGCGTGATGGGTAGGGATGAGGGTGTAAGGGCTGGATGCCATTCTAAGGATGCTGGTTTTTAATGAGTTACCAAGTCAGGCTATTGCAGAGACTCATGCAAAGGAGGCACAAGATCTGCCTTAGGTTTTTAAAAGACCACTGCGTGCAGTGTTGTGAAAACAGTGTGTATGCATTGGGTGAGGTGGGGTTGGGAAGGAGAGGTTGTCTTAGGAGCAGAAGACCTGTTAAGAGACTGGCTCAGGCCAGAAAACGTTTGTCTTTTTAAAAATTCATTATTTTTGTTACCAGTTACAAGTTAGGAAAGAAAGAGAAATCAATCTATGATATTTATGTCTGATTTCTTGAGTATCTACTATATGCAACCCTGGTGGGCTTCCCTGGTGGCTCAGATGGTAAAGAATCCACCTGCAATGAGTTTGATCCCTGGGTTGGGAAGATCCGCTGGAGGAGGAAAGAGCAACCCACTCCAGTGTTCTTGTCTGGAGAATTCCATGGACAGAGGAGCCTAGCAGGCCACAGTGCATGGGGTCACAAAGAGTCGAACACAACTAAGCAACTAACTAACACACACACACACACACACAAACCCCACCAGGCTCCTCTGTCCATGGGATTCTCCAGACAAAAATACTGGAGTGGGTAGCCATTTCCTTCTCCAGGGGATCTTCCCAACCCAGGATCAAACCCGGGTCTCCTGCATTGCAAGCAGATTCTTTACTGTCTGAGCCACTAGAGAAGCCAGGTACTGTTTTACTTTGAGCAAACTAAAGGAGAAGAAGGACAGGGGAGCCTGGTGTGCTGCAATCCATGGGGTCCACAAAAAGTCAGACATGACTTAGCAACTGAATAATAACAACTACTACTTAATCATCTACTCCTGTAAGCATCACAGAAACCCCATGAAAAGGATATAATTATTATTCATCACAACTTTGGGATATGGAATTTGAAATTTGGAGGATTTAAGGAGAATGTCACACATGTCCTAGGTCACACAGTTAGTAAATAGTGTCAGGATTAAAAACCCAGAACCAATGCTCCCAACCAGCTCATTACTAACAACTCCACTCTAGTGGCTGACTCTAACAAGAGATACACGGAGGAGATCACTGTAAGTTTATTCACTGTCAAAACACTTCTTGAGAGCTTACTATTTTTTGAGAAATATACCTGGCATGAGGTACTCAATCCCAGATAATTTTTTTATGGAACTTACAGTCAGAGGAGGGGGTCAAGCAATATATAAGTAAGTAAGCAAACAACATAATTTCAGACAATAAATGACTTGAAAATAATAAACAGTAAAAGAAAATCAACCCTGAATATTCATTGGAAGGACTGATGCTGAAACTCCAATATTCTGGCCACCTGATGAAAAGAGCTGACTCGTGGGAAAAGCCCTTGATGTTGCAAAAGGTTGAAGGCAAGAGGAGAAGGGGGCAGCAGAGGATGAGATGGCTGCATGGCAGAACCGACTCAACACACATGAGTCTGAGCAAACTCTGGGAGAGAGCGAAGGAGAAGGAAGCCTGGCATGCTTCGGTTCGCGGGGCTGTAGAGTCAGACGTGACTGCGCAGCTGAGCAACAAGGTGATGTAGCATGACGGGCTAGGTTAGGCTGGGGGCCGGGGGGGCCTCCCTGAAGGAGTAATGCTGAAGGAGGGCCTCAATCACACAGGGAAGCAAACAACAAAAACCTTACGTAAAAGCATTCCAGACAGGGGTTAGGATAAACACAATATACCCAGGGTGAGTCAGCTTGCTGGTTTCTGGAACAACAAAGCAGACAGGAGGCCAATGTAGCTGAAGCTAACAGAGTGGGAGCAAAGTAGAGAGTGGTCAGAGGTTACATCAAAGACTTGGAAGAGCCAACTATGCCAGCATCTGGATATGGCCACAAGAAGAAATCTAGATTTTACGCCGAGTGGAATAAGGAATACCTAAAGGGTTTTAAGTAAGAGACTGATGTGATCTATATTTCTGAAATCACTCTCATTGCATCAAGAATGGGTTTCAGAGGGACTAAAGTGGAACACTGGAGGGTTTCAAGGAGGCCAGCACTCCTAGAGCCACACTGGGCATACACACAGTCATTAGTTGATACAGATCTGATGAAAGAATGAATGAATGCTGCAGGTCCAGTGAGAGACGATGACTGAGCAGACCAAAGGGGCACACTGCTGCCTCTACAACCCAGGGGAGAGCCAGAACCCTAGTGGTGTTTCAAGAACCAACAAGCATTCTTTTAGTGAGCAGTGTCCAGGCCTTTTCAGGGGCTTCTTGTCCATTCAGGTCGTGGTTAAGGGCCTGGATTCTGGACTCAAAACTGCCCAGATAGGTCTTGCTTCTATCCTCTATCAGTAAATTATATACTTCCCTTCTCTGAGCATCATCACCATCCTACTCCTAGCATGTTGTCCTACTCCTCTCCCCTTTTGGCCTTTTCAACACTCTGCCACTATAGTCTTCTTTCTCTAACTATGAAATGCCACTGGTATCCAAAAAAGACCCCAATAATGGTGAACAATCACTTCGATCAGGTAAGTTTGCAACATTCCTTTATACAACTGTTAACATCTGCAAAGAATTTAACTAAAGCAGCTCATTCTTACCCACACTGCCAGTTTAGCTTTAGTATTTGATCTTCTTTAACTTCAGAATTCTATGACAGTTGACTGACAAAAATGAGTCTGCCAATGCCTGAGATTTCTTGTCAGGGAATGTACAATGCTGAATTTACTCCAGTATAATACTAATTGACAAATTAGCTTTTGTGGTTTTAAGTTTCCACACTAACCAACCCTAGTCCCTTTTAGAACTACTAAATAGTCCAATTAAACTCTAAAATGTTACATCATTTTGTGCCATCAAAATACCTACTCTCAAAATAACATTCCCTCCTCACAAGCCAAGGACTTAAAAAAGAAAAATACTTTAGGGCTAAACAAAATACTTTCCTATCAGGGATCATAACAAGAAAAACACCCATTCATTGAGGTTGCAGTGGTCATCTACAAACAGTCATGGTGACCTAGCAGGCTCAGCCTCTGGTTTGTATAATTCTACCTTCTCTTCCCCTTTTTGCCATAAAACTTTAATTTTAGCCACCAAATATAATCACACCCTGGCCACTGACTAGCTCACATTAAATAGTACGGACTTTTTAATAATATATAAATACTGCCTCTAAAAGTAGAGTTGGAACAAAGATATATTTTACCTACTGCTAGAATCACATAATTTCTTCTATCAAATGCCTTAAGTTGCTACAAATACATGCTATGGTTAGGCACAGAATCTTAAGATACTGTTTTCCTTGCCTGTGACAGCTGAAACTATGTAGGCACCAAATAGACAGAAATGTAACAAATGTTTCTTTGAGTAAACTGCCAAGAAACAGCACAGAAAAGCCTCAAGCTGGGAACACAGTGATGGGTGCGGGAGCCCCAGCTTCGTGCGGCTCACAGCCCACAGATCAGTGTAACTGTGCAACCAGGATCCATCAGTCAGTCACCCCAGGGAATTTCCCCAGAGCAGTGGATTCTGTGGAAACCTTCTATAACTGCCAAAAGCTATATATAATAGAAGGAAAGAAAAAAATACTAAGAAGATGTCACGCCAATTACCAATAAGGCTTTCCCACTGTAAGAGTATCTGGGGGCAGCAGGAGTGGGAAGAGGACAAATAATAATTTAATTTCATTTTTCAAAACTGAATTTAAATACTGATTAATATATGCATACATTATTGAAAGACAGTGGGGCTAGGAGACAAGGAGAAAGACAGAGGACAGAAAACTTAAACATTTAAAACAGGTATACAGTCTGCAAACTGGACTGTAGAAAAGATATACTCAGTCTGTGCTTTTCATATAATTCTTCCTACACATCTTTTCTATATTATCTGCCAACATTTGTGATCCTCCATGCTTTCAGGATTAATGGCTACATTAAACAGGGAAAAAAATCTCAGAGATTTTCATTGTTAAAGAATACTACTGAATGCTTTAGAATTATGAATAATTAGGATTTTAAGGTCTCATTTAATTTGGGGAGTTTCTTTTAAATAACACCTTTATTTCTCAGTGGGAAAAGGTCACAAATATTAGCTGTGATATTAACACAGCCCAAGAAAGCTTGCTTAGAAACCTTCCTTTTGAAGCTAATTTAAAAAAATAATTTTTTAGGTATCCAGAAGTAAGAATAAAGACATATTTTACAAAATTGCTTTTGCTATAAAGGTGTTTTCTCACTTATCTGTAACACTGAGAAATACTTGCTATTTTAAGGTTTCTGGCAAAGGCAAACTTAATATTATTTAACTGGAGACTGGGAAAACTGGCCATTGTCACCACATAAAAACAATTTTTCTTTCATATTCTGAATCCTCTTCTCTTGATGTGACTTTATATATTTTCATATGCATAATCAACCTGCTTTTTTCCTACTCCCTCTGAAATTAATCTCTATTACTTATCAACTATGGAATGCCCTCAAGTAAGTTTTTCCTTCACAGTATGTCTTTCATAGCATCAAGCTACTATAATACTGAACATATCATTTCAAAAGCAATGATCAGTGATGTCTGTCTCCAATAAAAGGTGCTCTGAAGTGCCTGAAATACCTGAGCACACTTCCTGAAAGAGGAGGCCTTCTGCTGCCCATCAGGACCATTTCCCATTAACCCTGAAAGATACAGACATTCAAGCAGCCCTTGCTTACAAACATCCAGCAACCCTACCTCCGCCCACCCTCTGGCTGCAAAAACCACAACAGTTAAGATGTGCCTGGAACTGAACCAAGCACTTTGTTTCAATCTTCTCACTTGCTCCTTACTGCATCCTAAAAGTAAGGTATTACTGTTACGCCCATTTTAGAAATCAGGCAGCCATGGTTGGAAGAGGTTAAGTATATTGCTCAAAATTATATGAAGTCTTTAAATCAAACGTTCTATTAACCAGATATTTAGAAGAATATGAAGGAAAGAAAGTAGGACAAGCAGGTAAATTGTGGGGGGAAAATGATCTCAGGCAACACTGGGCAGCCTAAAGAGGAGAAGAGAAAGCAAAAAGCCTCCACACCTCTCTTCCTATCCCTCCCTAACACACACATTTAATATACACACAGTTGTCACCTCGACAACTGTAACTCCACCAATTCAAAATCCATGCACACTGACATGGCAGCTCAGCACAGGGATGCAGCGTTGGGTCTACGGATCCCAACTGCCAGGGTCTGAACCCCTGTTCAACTACCTACCTACCACCGAGATAACTCTATTTAAATTACTACTCTCTGGGTTGGGGAGGGAGATGGGACGGAGGTTCAAAAGGGAGGGGATATATGTATACCTATGGCTGATTCATGTTGAGATTTGATAGAAAACAACAGAATTCTGTAAAGTCAATTATCCTTCAATAAAAAAAATTAAAATAAATAAATGACTACTCTGCCTTGGTTTCTTCATCTGTAAAATGAAGAAATAACAGTATCTCCTTCCCAGTCTTGTCACAATAATAAATGTCCTAACACACTGTCAGGAAGCATAGGACAGCGCTGGTTACAGAGAAGGGATGCAGTGAGGGCAGCCTATTATTTATTTATACCTTATTTTACTGATACCTGGTGGCTCATACAGTCAAGAATCTATCTGCTTGGAATGCAAGAGACCTGGGTTCAATCCTTAGGTCAGGAAATTCCCCTGGAGAAGGAAATGGCAACCCATATCAGTATTCTTACCTGGAAAATTCCATGGACAGAGGAGCCTGGCAGGCTACAGACCATGGGGTTGCAAAGATCAGACATGACTGAGTGACTAACACTTACTGCGAATAATTTTGGAAGTTACAGGTAAGACATCTGAATGTGTAACGGTTCAACCAGATGACTGAGAGCAGAAAATACCAAGCCCTCAAATCTGATCTCCAGAAGCTGAGGTGGAAAAGCTGCCATGTGGAGGCCTGCGAGGTACGCAGGTAGATATAAGGCAACAAGCTGCCAGCATCAAGTTGGGGTAGAGACAGTGGCTTTGGGCTGATGGGTGAAGTAAGAAGGTCACATAAAAGGAATTGGGAGGATCCCAAGACAAACTCAGTTTCCCAACAATACCTAAGGTCAGGATTGTTCCCAAGGAGAAAAGAAAAAAACTCTTCTCCATAAGATTTCTTCAGACAAAAGATCATCACACAAGACAGTGGACAGGGGGACTAAGAGAGCATTAATAAAATACTACTGATTCAACTAGAATTTGATTCTTTTATTTTCTCATAATACGCACTCCTTCAGCTACTATGAACAGGTAAAACAGTAAGAACAAAGAATTCTCCTACCCTGGAGCACCCAGAGAAACCACATGCCTTAGTTGGTCTTGGTTCTCAATGTGCTGCCCCTGCCAGGGTCAACACAAATTAGCAGCCCAGGATTTCAGGAGCAATCAGCCTTGACCACATGTAATTTACTGTTTTGTTTTTGTTTAATTAAAAAACAGCAGAGTCATTTTATTTCCAGATAAATAGCAACACAGCAATGAAGGCAGTTCTCTGATTGGAAGCATGTTTTCATTGCTTGGCCCCTACCTGCAAACGTCTCTGACAGAGAATTGAGAGGGCAGGAGAGAGATGGGCAAATTCCACGTTTCTGGCCAGGATTCCTGAATGATAACAAACTTAAAATTATGCTAACCTGGCTAGTTTGGCTCAGCTGATCCCTTCCTATCCAGGATAAAAATCTGTCAGGCAAAAGAACATGTACAATATGTATGGTTTTATTCTAAGATCCTACTGTGCTTATTCCTGTAGCAATTAGCAAGCTGAACACAGACCTCATGATAACTCCATAGATCAAGTCAGAGAAGGTCTGACTAAATCTTTAGCTGAGGGTTCCTTTCACTGAAAAAAGAAAAAAGTAACTATATGATCAGTATCACCATCGAGTGATGCACAAAGCACTAACGATGTAAAATAAAAGGCAAAGCCGGAAAAAAGAAAACTTGATTCCCAGAAGGCATAACAGAATTTCCCCTATTCGACTGTAGCGTAAGAACACTCCCCAAATAACTTTTCTTTAATCATTGCAAAAAAAGTAAAAAAGACAAAATCAAAATAAATAATACAGTAATAGCCAAAAATTACAGAGCTCTCTGGAGTAACTCAAGTAATCCTCACAACAGCCTGAGGAAGGGCCAGCATTATTATCTGCATTTTACAGACAACAAAAAGAAACAGAGGCCGAATAATGTGCCTATGGGCCACACAGCTGGTAAGTGCTAGAGACAGCAGTTGACTCCAGACAGCCTGCCTCCTAAGTGTGCTCTTATGCATGACCATTGTGTCATTTTTCAAAAAAAAAAAAAAAAACGTTCCTGGCTATCACCGAAAAGATTATCATGTGGTGCTGAATTCTGACTTTGTCTTGTGTTTCTTATCCTACTACCTAAGAGAAGCATTTCCTTACCAGTTTTATATTCTTGAACTAAATCTTTTAGCTTAGGAACATTCTCATTTTTAAAACAAAAAGGAAAGCAACACTATCAGTATCATTCTCCAGTAGTATAAGATGTGGAAGGTATTAAAGCACACAATCCCTATGACCCTGTTTAGAGAAGAGTCTTCAAAATAATAGACAACTGCAAAGTGGTAATTCAGAAGATTTCAAGGTAACCTAACACATATTTTATCTCATCGAGGGACATATTTAAAAGTAAAAACACTGATTATTGATGGATAACGTGACTAGCCTTTAGTCATGAGGGTGTAAGTAAACCAAGGTTTCTTGAAATCTAGCCAGTCCCCTTTCCTAAGCTACAGTCAAGGTTTTAATTAATAAATCCATTTCCTTTGTAGGAAATTGATGTGATCAAAAGAAATAAAGGAAAACAAATGAAATTTACTAGAGATAGTTTATCTTGAAAAGCATTTAAAGCACCAAACTTTAAACCAAGTCACAATACTTAAATTTCGCTTTCAGAGCTATTACTTAAAAAAATTTTTTTCAAAAAGTCCAATCAAAGTCCAATTTAAAGAAACTTCTGATGAGAAATTATTAAACTGTGTATATACTAGTAAAAATAATAAGAATAACCTGTCCTGAGCTACTAGAAAGAGATGCATAACATGCTATTTTAATAGGCCTAAATGAGGAAGGATCAATATTATTTTAATTTTTAAAGGTCTGTTTATGAAATGCAATCATCCTTCATTAAAAATGCAAGCTGTGCTTCAGCAAGAGGTTAGCGTGAATGATTCATAGAGATCTCTCTCTCTCTAGCATAATCTTCCTCTCCTGGGACTTTCCTTTGGACGCTTTATCAAACCACTCAAGCTATTATTAAAAATGCTTCCCCTCGATAAGAGAGAAAAAAACACGTACCCATTCCCAGTCCCCACTGCCTCTTCCATCTGAGTGATTTATACTTTTTTCAGTCAAAAGTAAAATTAATTCTTCATCCTCCACATGTTTTTGTAACCATTTCTTTTCACAAAGCATTTAAGATTATTTTATAGTATTCAAAACACAGAATTTCCTATTTTTAAAAGTTAGAGGCTTTCATTCACTTACCTACATTTCAGGGTGAATGTTGGTATTTCACTGAGATTAAAGGAAATTTACCTTTTGTTTGATGGATTTTTAAAAGATTTTAAAATGTTAACTACTCAAAGTCACGGCATTCCAAATCTAAATTCAATTCTCTTTGATTTAAAAATGCTAATGAAAATGGCTATTTCAATGCAGCAGCATCTGGCTCATTACAACATTCAGTTTTAACTAATAAATCCTTAATTATTAAACTCTGGTGTTCAATTTCTTTCACAGGGATCAGCCAAACACACATTGCTACAATTATAAATACCTGGGATAAATTAGTTACAACAACACATCATAGAAAAGCCTTCTTCTTGCTTCTCCGGCTGTTAAATATGACCCCAAGCATGTCATAAGGAACATATATTTGAGACAGCACCATTAAACATTTGGGCTCTGTCGTGCGTAGGCGCTGCATTTATTGGCTAGCAAATATTTAACTCTGCTGGGTACTCAACATTAATGCATAGAGCAATTTGTCTGCTTGTGCAAACGGACAGGTTTTTTCCAAGTGCCTTTTCAGATAAACGTGTCAAAACTGAATGTAATCGTATGCCCTCATTCTGGCTTTACAAAGCTGACTCTGCCTCCCCCTAGCTTGATGTTTTTATTAAGGTGCCCCTGGATACAGACAAGCAAGGTATTATTGCATATCATGATGTCTAGTAAAGGCTGAAATCCCTGAGAGAATATGTTTGGTTTTAATGTATGTTAGGAAGTTTATCATTTTTCTCTCCCACTCCTAATTCTTTTCTGTTTTGGCTCTTTTTTTTCCTCCCTTTTATAATCAGCAACATCGACAGGACTGACTGAATATTTTACAATGGAGTCGCAGAGTACGTGTGTTCAATCGTTTGGCTTCCCAGAAGATTCATTACAGTTACATTAGAAAGTCAAATCAGGCAATTCTGCAGTCTGGTGAAAGCTAGCATATGAAAGGAGGTTAATACAAAAGAATTTCATTTTAAACAGAGGACATTTAGGACCTTAAAAAGCAACATTATGATAAAATTTCCAAGATATTTGTTCTGGCCTTAGCACAGGCTTTACAGGTCTAATTTCAGAGACGTCTAAATGCTTTTCTAGGAAAGAGTGAGCGCATGAATGGGAGGAAATTGTTTGATCTGCAGGGTCTGCCATTTTAATGATCGTCACACGGAGAACACCACAAATATATGGTTTACCCTCACTCTTGGGAAGAGAATCCATGTGTTCTCTGATTACGCTGATAAAGTAGGAATCAAGTAAAAGTCAAGGTGTATTCATTTAAATCCTTATAAAGGTTATGAGTGATTTTTAATACACATCTTTCTGAGTGTAAATAAAACTAGGGGTTTTCAGGTCTCAATATGTATTTATATGACAAAATCTATAAATTGATTTTTTTTCTCCATGATTAGTAGCAGGTACAGAAAAATCTCAGACATACATGTGTTTAACTGTTACTTGTGTATAAATGACTTCTCTCTCACTAGACTTCAGACCTCAATAAACTCCTAACTAACCTTATTTATTTGTTTCCAGTGGTTTATGGATAAGCAAAAATTAAAAATGACTACCTATTGGAATGAAAAGAGAAACACAAGCTCCTTGATTCAATATAGCAGATTTACAGAATACAAATTTCAAATACAAAGACTCACCTTTTGTAAGAGCTATTCGGAAGCCTAAATATCAAGGCAAGAGGGGAAGAGTGGCTAGCAGAGGTGACAGCCAGGAACGGCACTGTCTTCAGCGATACCTTTGGCAGCAGTACAGATGGACTTCAGAGGCCACTGGCTATGCTTAATTTAATATGAAGCTAAATACAGTCAAAACATCTGGTGCACTATTGATGGTTATCATGATAAATTAAATCTGACATCACACACAAACCCATTCAAACATTCTATTCAAATCCTTTTTAAAGCTAACATACACTTAGATGTGTTCTTCATCTCCTCTAATAGTCTTTTCTTTTAGAAAAGGCAGGTTTTGTGGGGTCTAATGTTTACATAATTGCAGGGACTTCTTTAAGGAAAAAGACTACAAAATGTGGTATATAAAATGCCTAGGGGCTCATGCAAGTGAGGGTCCCTTTGGTGTAAGCTCCATTAGCTCCATGGACAATCCACCACTGGGGAGGGCTGAAAAGCAGTGTAAGGCAAAAACAAAATGGTACATACCAAGTGGCACATGAAATTGGTAGGAAGAATTTAAAAATCTAAAAGGCAGACCCTTTAATTGACAACCTGTAAAGGAGCAAAAAAATAAAAGACTTTCTAAGCAGGCACATCAGCAAAAATAAACTGCCTTCGTAGAATGGATTTATCACATATTCATAAAATGCAGAACCCCCCAAGTCTGCGGCAGACCACTGGAACAAAAGTACTATATTATAAAGGAGAAAGTAAATAAAAGAACTTACCATTTTATAATAGCTATAGGACAAGGGACAAGTATTTTTATGAGCAACCATTTCATAAAACAGAATTAGATCATCTCTAACAATTTGCTGTTTTAAAAGGCAGAAGACCACTTGTAACTGAAATAACTACTGCCTAAACGGCTCTATTCCAATTCTTGCATTTTTTATTGCGCTGTTGTGAATGATCCCATGAAAAGAACTCTTAATCCCATTGCTACAGAAAATCAGCCCCACTCACCTACACTCTTTTAAACAAAAAAGACCTAAACCCCAAGTCTGAATTTGAAGGGAGGATAGCATTTTATATAATAAATTCAGTACAATCAAAATGAGAACTATATTTCTGTTTAACTTTTCTCATCTTGACTCAAGAGCTATGGGGGGAAAAGTTATTAAAATTAACACATCAAACTATCATAATTCTGTCCTTTTTATTACTGGTAATATTCTCTCTAAAATATTAGTCTGCTTTGCTGAACTAGTGTATCTTTTTGAAAGTTCTCTTTGACGATCAGTATCACTTTATCACTAGGAAAAAAATGTGCAATTTATATTAATTTGGCACTGAAAATAATCTCTTTAGTTTTAGTGGGTTTGAAATTTTGAAAATTCCCTCAATAGAAAGTCACTTACTTTTCTTCACTGCTTTCAGTGATGAAAGATAATGAAGCTACTTGCCAGTCAATATAAAACACACATACAAAAATAAAATGCCAAGAAATGGCAAGTGTCACAAGGTAAATATTTTCCTACTGCTATTAAGTGAAATTTATTTCTAGTAACTACTATTCTGTATAATCTTTCTATAGATTAGCAAGTTACTGCTCCATTTTTTTCTTCACTAAATAATTTTTTCTAAAATTAACACTGAAGAAATACCACTGGAAATTCTCACCCTCTGCCCGTAACTAACTGAAAGGCTGCCAAAATCAAACTCTCTTTAGCATCACCAATCTAACACTTAATGTGATGCTCTACCAAAAGGGACCAACAGTTCACAGATTTCCCATAATCTTATCAGAAGAGCACATATAAAACAATGAGAAGAAAACAGGATAAGCTCATTGTCCCTGTCTGTGTTCTTAATTCTCCCCTACTGATCAAACACTGGATTAAGAGAACTAGTAGAAAATACTGCTAGCTGTTTAGCTGGACTTCATCTCTCTTTTTTTCCACTCCCAAGTAGAACTTCAACCAAAATACACTCTATAAAGACGCTGAATATTTAATACCATATAAAACACAAAATGGGTTATTCTCTCAACAGAAGGTACAATCTAAGAAGATATTTAGTGCAGATTATCAAAGAAAACAAGTATTTATATCACTGAAAAGTTATAATTTTTCCTGAGAAAAACTAAAATTTAATATATTACTGTTAATTATTGCCTCTTCCTGACACATTAATTTAAATGCAGTTTTTTTTAGGGTTTCCCAGGTAGCGCTAGTAGTAAAGAACCTACCTGCCTATGCAGGAGCATGAGAGATAAAGGTTCAGTCCCTGGGTCAGGACGACCCCCTGGAGGCTTTTTTATAAGAGGAAAATTATTAGATCAGGCTCCGCATCTCAGGACTGACTCGATGGAATATGGAAAGGAAACGTTATCCTTTCAATAGGCAAGGAGGAAAAACATATTCAACAAAGAGAAAGAAAAGACTAAAAGCACACAGCTAAAACCAGGGTACCTCAGGCCTTTGTTGGTATAGGCTCAAATTAGAGCTTTTTTTTTTTTTTTTTTTAAAGGAATGAAAAGACTTTTGCAGTTAAATTTTTTCAAATCAAATCATGAGCCAGCTAGGTAAAGCTCTGTGGTCCCCATTCTCCACCTTCCCTTTCCCTTATCTCTGCCACCTTCAGATCAAAGAGCAACTGCCAGCCCCAGCCCCAGGGCAGGCAGGCAGTAGCCACTGCCACGGAGCAGAGAGCACAAAGGTTTCATCTGGCCTCTGTCTGTGCAGAGCGACAGCCACGCATCACTGCTCTCTATATGATCCTACCCTCGAGTCACCTGTAAAAGCATGAAGAGAAACAAAGCATGCACAAAAATTATGGGATACTGATTCCAAGGTAGAATTTTTTTTTAAACTTTGTGTTTTTAAAAAAAAAAAAACTAAAAACAAAACAAAACAAAACAAAAAAAACTACACTCATCCATGTATTCAGTCCTTCAATCAGCCATGTGTCAGGCATAATCCCCACTGACTACTGGGAAAGGAAGTGAAGATAAACAGTCACAACATGATGGGTGGAGTGCTAATAAAAGGGGTCAGGAAAGGCTTCCTGAAGGAAATGACATCTAAACTGAAGCCTGAAAAGTTAAATAACTAAGAGCTGAAAAGGCAAGGAAGAAGGGAAGAACATTTGCCACCAGAGAAAAAGCTTTACCCAGGTAATTAATACATCCACGTTTGTATTTTTAAAAGCTCAAAAGGCTCCCAAGAAGATAGGAAAGAGCTAGTAAGTACAAGAAAAGATGCTAAACACCATTAGGGAAACACATACCAAAACTAAGATCAGTTCACACCCTCCAGGACGGTTACAATCCAAAAAAAAAAATACAGGACTTTCCTGGTGGTACAATGGATAAGAATTCGCCTGCCAATGCAGGAGGCAAGGGTTTGATCCCTGGTCCAGGAAGACCCCACATGCAGAGAAGGAACTAAGCTCCTGTGTCATAATTACCGAGCCTGTGCTCTAGAGCCTGGTAGCCACAACAGGAGAAGCCACTGCAAAGAAATGAAGAGTGGCCCCCGCTCACTGCAAGGAGAGAAATCTCACACAAACCAAAAAAGACCCACTGCAGCCCCTCAAAAATTTTTGATTAATAAAAAATAGATTAAAAAAAAATAGATTAACAAAAAGTGTTATCAAGGATGTGGAGAAACTGGAACATTCATTGTTGATGGGACTGTAACATGGTATAGACACTTTGGAAAACTGTTTGGCAACTACTCAAAATGTTAAAACATAAACGGGCTGTATGACCCAACAATTTCGCTCCTAGGTGTATAAACAAGAGAAATCTAAACCATGTCCATACAAAACTTTGTACGACAATGTTTACAGAAGCATTTTTTACAGCCAAAAAGCAAAACCAATCCAAATATCCATCAACTAATGAATAGATAAATAAAAAGTGGTATCTCCATACAATGGATAGTTATTTGGCAACAAAAAGGAATGAAGTGTGGATATATGTTACAACATGGATGAATCTTAAAAACATCATGGTAGACAAAGATGCTGGTCACAAAAGACTGTATGATTCCATTTATGTGAAATGTCCAGAACAGGCAAACACATAGATTCTGAAAGTGGCTGGTTATGGCTGGCGGTGGGGGTGGGAGGGGCAGCGGTGTGGAGAATGGGGAAGAAATGGGAGTGACTGCTAATAAGCACAGGGTTTCTTCTAGGAGTGATTATATGCAGGTCAAGAAGCAACAGTTAGAACTGGACATGGAACAACAGACTGGTTCCAAATGGGAAAAGGAGTACGTCAAGGCTGTATATTGTCACCCTGCTTATTTGATTTATATGCAGAGTACATCATGAGAAATCCTGGACTAGATGACGCACAAGCTGGAATCAAGATTGCTGGGGAAAATATCAATAACCTCAGATATGCAGATGACACCACACTTATGGCCAAAAGCAAAGAACTAAGAGGACAGTGAAAAAGTTGGCTTAAAACTCAACATTCAAAAAAAAAAAAAACAAACAAAAAACTCAACATTCAGAAAACTAAGATTATGGCATCTGATCATATCACTTCATGGCAAATAGATGGGGAAACAATGGAAACAGTGACAGACTTTATTTTGGGGGGCTCCAAAATCACTGCAGATGGTGACTGCAACCATGAAATTAAAACACGCTTGCTCCTTGGAAGAAAAGTTATGACCAACCCAGACAGCATATTAAAAAGCAGAGACAATACTTTGCCAACACAGGTCCATCTAGTCAAAGCTATCATTTTTCCAGTAGTCATGTATGGATGTGAGAATTGGACTATAAAGAAAGCTGAGCACTGAAAAATTGATGCTTTTGGACTGTGGTGTTGGAGAAGACTCTTGAGAGTCCATTGGACAACAAGGAGATCCAACCAGTCCATCCTAAAGGAAATCAGTCCTAAATATTCATCGGAAGGACTGATGCTGAAGCTGAAACTCCAATACTTTGGCCACCTGATACGAAGAACTGAAAAATACGACTTATTGAAAAGACCCTGATGCTGGGAAAGATTGAAGGCGGGAGAGAAGGGGACGACAGAGGATTAGATGGTTGGATGGCATCACTGACTCCATGGACATGAGTTTGAATAAATTCTGGGAGTTGATGATGAACAGGGAAGCCTGGTATGCTGCAGTCCATGGGGTTGCAAAGAGTCGGACATGACTGAGTGACTGAACTGAACTGATATGTTCTAAATTGATTGTGGTGGTGGTTGCATAACTCTGTGAACATACTAAAAATAATTGAATTGTATGCTTTAAAAGAGTGAATGGTTTGCTATAGGGCTGTTATAAAACGAAACAAAAATATCAAAAGGACTACAGTGGTGAAGAATACATCAGAAAGGCACAAGATTTGAACAAGTAGCCTGGTTTACAAGTTGTAAAGTAACTTGGCAGAGAGACAGTGGTCTGAACTAGAATAACAGGAGTGGGAGGAGATAGAAGAAAAAGAAACAATACTTGGTTTACAGACAGTGGGAATACAAGAGGGTGTTTACACTACGCAGGGTTTCTAGCTTAGATATATGAGAAGCACTTCTTGAAACAGGAAAACAAGGAAAGACATGTTTGGGTTAAGGGAAATTTACTGTATTTTTAAGTTTAACTATTTCTATAAAAGTTGTATAAGCACTTGGAGAAGGTTTTGTTTCAAGAGGTTATAAGCTTTCCCAGTCTGGCATGTGTCTATTCAATTTTTAAATGCAATTTACTGCTAGTTATGTTTATAAATGGAACTGGATGTTAAAGGTAATTAAGTCTGTTCAAGTTGAATTAATCAATAGTTATCTTGAAAGTTATTTTTCGTACATTTTTGTATAAAATGTACTGAATACATGAATAGACTAATGAGATTTATAAATTAAATTTGGGACTTAAGGAAAACCGGGTTTTACATTTTTTAACTTTAATAAAGTGACTATTAATGTTGAACACCACTAATTATAAGTAGTCAGGTATGACTGACATGTAGCACTGGTGACTAGAAATGGAGAAGTTCCAGTCTGATGGCTTTTATTTTCTCTGTGAAATTAAGCAGTGAGGTCACCTGTTCAAAAGGTGGAAAGAAAGGATAAGAGGAAGGGGAACAGAAATGCTAGGTCTAATGATCAGTTGAAATAAACGTGACGGGTAAGGGAGAAGGGGACAGGAGGACCACCTGGCATTGGCACTGGCCTGGTTTGGATGTGGAGACCATGACCTCACAAAGGCATTCATCAGCTACATGATGCTTTTGTCTTTACAATTACTTAGTATGACTTTCTTCCAAACAATGTTACATGAACTTGGTCACTCTAAGGTATAAACATGCTTCCAGACTTTTGATTTTCAACTGTACTTTAAACACAGAAATAACTAAAAGGAGGGAATTCCCTGGCAGTCTAGTGCTTAGGACTCCACGCGTTGCACAGATGCAGGTTCAATCCCTGGTTGGGGAACTATTAATAAGATCCCACCAACACAAGACATGGCCAAAAAAATATAAAATTTCCTTTAAAAAAAAAAGGAATAACTAAAAGGAAAATTTGTTTATTTTCTGTAGGTAAAGAGAAGTACTTCTGGTAAAGAGAAGTACAATTGTTTACATATCATCTATGGTAGTTTGGGAGCTACGAGGGCAGAGTTTAGTAGTTGTGACAAACACCACCCTACCCACAAAGTCTAAAATATTTACTATATAACCCTTTACAAAAGTGTCTACTGACCTGTGCTCTGGCTAAGGGCTTCAAAAAAGCTGTCTGGAACAGGTAAGAGAAAAGGAAACTCCATAAGCTACAATCACTAAGTGAAGAAAGAATTCCTGATATTTACACCATCTAGGTTATAAGAAAAAACTAAATCTTAAAACTATTTTTAAAAACCTTAAAACTCTAGACAGTTTTTATTCATTTGTGGCAATGGTTTGGTAAGAGTAAAAGACTTTATTTACATGGGAGAAAACTTCTGTTGGGTTTTACCCTTAGGAAAGAAGCAATTACAAAGAAAAAAACTAAAAACACATTCAGCAGATTTATTTAAATACTGCACTTCAAAATGAAATAAAATACTGCACTTCTAGCCCCATCCCACTGGAGAAGGAAATGGCAACCCACTCAGTATTCCTGCCTGGAGAATCCCAGGGACGGCGGAGCCTGGTGGACTGCCATCTATGGGGTCGCACAGAGTCGGACACGACTGAAGCGACTCAGCAGCAGCAGCAGCAGTCCCGTCCCACAGTGATTCTCAGGAACTCCTAATCCATTAAATGACTGCCGGGGCACAAAATGAAAGCAAGCTGCCTAACTCATAGTGAAAACCTTCAGACACTGAATTCTGAATTATTCTAAAGGGTATTAGTATTTTTAAAGTATGCTACTATGATGAAGATTTTCTAAAACAAAATCTGAAACAACCACTACCAAAAGCTTCTATGTCCTGTAGTCCAGAGTTGGCACCACTGAGCACAGTGTAGTCATCTGTAACAGAGAACATGCTGGCCTCAGAAGATTACTGTGAAGATTAAGGAAGGTTTTGTTACCAGGTACTGTACCTGACTCAGAGTGGGTACTTAATCTTTTATAAACACAACTGACTGGAAGAGGTCATTCCCAAGGAATTATGGATGATGAGGGTTTTACTTTCTCAACAATGCAAACCTACATTTTGAACACTATAGAAGCATTTGGTCAAACTTGGATCTAAGATGAAATGTCACCTACTGATTCAGGCTCAGGACGAAGACTGCCTCAGTTTACTTACAGCCCTTCTTCTTACTTTTGAATTACCAAAAAGTTAAAACTTTTTAACTATAAAAATTTCTCAAAAAAAAAAAAAATTCTCTACTACTTGATATCTTAAAGATCTAAAAGTCAAATATCTCTCTAAACAGAATGTCTAAGAAATACTGCATTCTTTGAAATGCTATAGCTACAACATGAAATTACAGTAAATCATATCCAGATGGTATGCCTTTCATAACAAGTCTCATCCAAAGAACGCAGTTAATGGATTAAGTTGTCACTTTTCTACAACTCACTATTAACTGGAGGCAAAAGAAAGAATATAGTCACTACGTAAAACTACAACAATAGCATCATTTCCAGAATTTATAACACACCAAATAAAGTTCTCATTCACATTTTATATTATGAATCAAGTTTTTTATATCTTTAAATTTTTCCATGAAATGTTTACAATATATAGACAAGCACTAGAGAATACAAGAGACACCCATATACTCACTTTGTTGTTGCTATTGTTCAGTAGTTAAGTCATGTCTGACTCTCTGTGACCCCCTGGACTGTAGCATACCAAGCTCCTCTGTTATCCATTATCTCCTGGAGTTTGCTCAAATTCACATCCACTGAGGCGGTGATGCTATCTAACCATTTCATCCTCTACCATCCTCTTCTCCTTTTGCTTTCAATCTTCCCAGCATCATGTACTAACTACCCAGATTTAACAAATGTTAACATTTTGTCATATATGCTTCAGATCTCTTTTCCCTTAAAGCACTTAATAGTACAGTTATGGTTAGATGCTCTCCACACACTTTTTTTTTTTTTTTAATACTCCAAAAGGACCAGACACAGCCAAACTTCAGGGTTCCTGGATTTTTTTGGAGGGGGAGGGGTGTCAAACTGTGCAGCTTATGGGAGCCTAGTTCCCTGACCAGGGATTGTAACCAGGCCCTCAGCCATAAAAGTGCAGAGTCCTAACCACTAAACAGAATTCCCCCCGGATTTTTTTTTTTAATCCATTAACATCGCACTTTTATTACCTTGTTTAAATTCTCCACCAAATCAGTGTTCAGCCTGCAGCAAAAAATTACTATTTTACTATTGTTACACAAACCTAATGACACTAAATAATCTTTTAAAAAAAAAAAAAAAAAACCCTATTAGAGGAGTTCCCTAATGGTCTAATGGTTAGAACTCTGCACTTTCATTGTCTGGGCCCAAGTTCGAGGGATCTACAAGCCATGTGGTGTGCCCCACTCCACTAAAAAAATAAAATTAAACAATAAAGCTATCCTCAGAAAGACTATAAGATGGATGTATTTGCCATCACCTATATTATTAGCATTCTCATTCACAGTTTGGTTTTTAAATGATTCCTTAGATCTGCACTGTCCAATACAGTAGAAACAACCACACATGGATACTGAGCACTTGCATTATGGTAATCCAAACTGAGACATAAGTGTAAAATGCACACTGAATCTCAAATACTTAGTATGAATAAAAAGAATGTAAAAAAAGCATTAGTTTTACATTATTTACATGTTGAAACAATCTTTTGGACACAATAGGCTAATTTCACATCTTTTTTTAAAATGGTTACTAGAAAATGTTAATTACATATGTAGCTCATAGTTAACACCCATTATAATGTCTATCACACAGTGCTGTCCTAGATATACCAAAGTAGCACCAGAATAAGAACTACAATTTCAGAACAAGACAAGAATGTCCACTCTCACCACTTCTATTCAACACAGTATTGGAAATCCTAGGTACAGCAATCAGACAAGAAAAAGAAAAAAAAAAGTATCCATTTTGGAAGGGAAGGGGTAAAACTGTCATTATATGCAGGTGACAAGATACTATATATAGAAAACTCTAAAGACTCCACACAAAAACTATTAAAATGGTAAACAAATGCAGTAAGGTAGCATGATACAAGATTGACATACAGAAATCAGTTGCATTTCTTTACACTATGAACTATGAAAAAGGGAAAGTAAAAAAAAAAAAAGATCCCTTTTAAAATTGCATCAGGAAATAAATAATATACTTAGGAATAGACCTGACCAAGAAGGTGCAAGATTTATATGCTGAGAACTATAAAACACTAGTGGTAAAGAACCCACTTGCCAATGCAGGAGATGTAAGAGACAAAGGTTAGACCCCTGAGTAGGTACAATCCCCTGGAGGAGGAAATGGCAACCCACTTCAGTATTCTTGCCTGGAGAATCTCATGGACAGAGAAGCCTGGCAGGCTATGGTCCACAGGGTCACAAAGGGTCAAACATAACTGAAGCAACTTAGCATGCACACACACACATAAAACACTGATAAAGGAAATTGAATCTGCTTCAAAAAAAATAGAAAGATATCCCACACTCTAGAAGAATTAATATTGTTATAACGGCCATACTACCCAAAGCAATCTACAAACTTAATGCAATCCCTATCAAATAACTCAGGACATTTTCACAGAACTAGAACAAATAATCCTAAAGTTTACATGGAACCACAAAAGACCCAGGATTGTCAAAGCAATCCTGAAGAAAAGAACAAAGTTAGAAGACATAACCATCCCAGACCTCAGACAATACCCACAAAGCTATAGTAATCAAAACAACACGGTATTGGCACAAAAACTGATGTATAGATCACTGGAACAGAACATAGAGCCAAGAAAAAAACTCACACACCTACAGTCAATTAATCTTCAACAAAGAAGGCAAGAATACACAATGGAGAAAAGACAGTTTGTCAACAAGTGGTGCTGGGAAAACTGAAGAGTCGCATGTAAATCAATGAAGTTAGAACATTCCCTCACATTGTACATAAAAATAAACTCAAAATGACTTAAAAACTTAAATAGAAGGCATGATACCATAAATCATAGGGGGACAACACCGGCAAAACATTCTCTGACATAAATCACAGCAATGTTTTCCTTAGGTCAGTTTCCCAAGGTAACAGAAATAAAAGCAAAAATAAACAAACAGGACCTAATCAAACCTATAAGTTTTTGTACAGCAAAGGAAACCATAAACAAAACAAAAAGACAACCTACAGGAATGGGAGAAAATATCTACAAATGATATAACCAATAAGGGCTTAATTTCCAAAATATACAAACAGCTCATACAACTCAATAACAAAAATCAAACAACCCAATCAGAAAGTGGGCAGAAGACCCAAACAGACCTTTCTCCAAAGAAGACATGCAGATGGCCAATAAGCACATGAAAAGATGCTCAACATCGCTATTAGAGAAATGCAAATCAAAATCACAATGAGGTATCACCTCACACCAGTCAGAATGACCATTATCAAAAAGTCCTCAAAATAAATGCTGGTAAGAGTATGGAGAAAAGGGAACCTTCCTACACTGCGGGTGGGATATAAACTGATACAACCACTATGGAGAACAACATACAGGTTCCTTAAGAAAACTAAAGATAGAGTTACTATATGATCCCGCAATCCCACTCTTGGACATATATCCAGAAAAATTCAAAAAGAGTCAGACTAAGCAACTAACACACACACACACACACACAATGAACTTATTTACAAAACAAACAGACTCACAGACACAGAAAACAAATCTATGATTACCAAAGGGGAAAAGGGGTGAGAGGTAAATTAGAAGTTTTGGATCAACTGATACAAAATACTATACATAAAATAGATAAACAACAAGGTCATACTATATAGCATGGGGAACTGAATTCAATATCTTGTAATAAACTATAATGAACAGGGAAAAGCACAGGGAAAAGAATGTTTATGTATGTGTATATACATTGGCTCATGTATATATATGGGCTTCCCTTGTGGGGAAGCTAGCTTCCCTTGTGGCTCAGCTCTTGCCTGCAATGTGGGAGACCTGGGTTCGATCCCTGGGTTGGGAAGATCCCCTGGAGAAGGGAAAGGCTACCCCCTCCAGTATTCTGGCCTGGAGAATTCCATGGACTGTGAGTGTGTGTGTGTATACATGAATCACTCTGTTGTATACCAGAAAGCAACACAACATTGTAAATCAACTATCAGTTCAGTCACTCAGTCATGTCTGACTCTTTGCAACCCCATGGACTGCAGCATGCTAGTCTTCCCTGTCCATCACCAACTCCAGGAGCTTGCTCAATCTCATGTCCATGGAGCCAGTGATGCCATCCAACCATCTCATCCTCCGTCGTCCCCTTCTCCTCCTGCCTTCAATCTTTTCCAGCATCAGGGTCTTTCCCAATTAGTCAGTTCAACTATACTTCAATTAAAAAAAAAAAAAAAACCAAAACTACAATTTCAGAATGAAGACAGAGAAAAATATGCGAAAGTCTAGATGGTCAAAATGGTTGTTATCTAGGTGATTTAGAGAGAAGAATACTATTTAGGAAAAAGTAGGACCCCCAGATTATTCTTCTACATCACTAGGACACCCCAAATAAAACTCTTTGCTTCATTTCATTCTACTCATGTATATCTAGAAAATTACTTTCTTTTCAGAAGTGAATTTTTTAGCAACTTAAATGGACTGAAAACAGATCTAATACAATTCATTCATCCATTTCACAATTTTTATTAATCAGGACTGGGAATACTCTGGTATCCCTGGTGGCTCAGATGGCAAAGAATCCACCTGTAATGTGGGGGACCTGGGTTCAATCCCCGAGTTGGTAAGATTCCCTGGAGAAGGGAATGGCTACCCACTTCACTATTCTTGTCTGGAGAATCCCCATGGACAAAAGAGTCTGGTGAGCCACAGTCCACGGTATCACAAAGAGTCGGACATGACTGAGCGACTAAGCATAGCACAGTAGATACAGCAGCTACCACTGTGACTTACTTTCTGGTGTCTGGGGGGGTGGGGGGGAAGCAGAGATATGTAAACAATGAACAAGTTAACAAATAAGTTAAAAAAATTTACTTCAGAAAACTGTTTTGAAGAAGTTATATGAAAAAAGTCAGTAGTCATTTTTTCCAGTCCAATCCTATCTTTAGAATAAGCTTTTAGGAGTGCTTGGAAGCTGTAGACACTGAGATTTATTTTAGTGGGTGATAAATTAGTTATTTCAATGTGTTCATACTGCAAGCTCATTTTCTGTGTAAATATTTTCAATCAAAGCATTCTGCAAAACACGTGTACTATTCCCAAGGACAACACACAAGAAAACACGAGGCAATTTATGTCATTGTCATGATTCTCATAATACTTAAATGCCCAATTTGACTTTTAATGCTTCATTAAGGGGGGAAAAAATCAGTGATTATTTACCCTTTTCCAATGAAGAAAGGCAAATAAGAATATCTTGCTGTAAACATAGCAAAATAACTTCCTAATTGTGAAGCACCCAGCATTCTTCAGTATAAATCTTCTGGTCCAGGAAATGGCACAAAGACCCAGGCTGACAAAGTCAACTTCCTCTCATGTAAAAAAAAAAAAAAAAAATCAACTCCCCAAATCCTGAGAGTTCATACTCAAAGAAAATGTTTATATACATGGCCATTTAACTGCACAACTGAGTTGGCCTTCATAAATGATGTGTCAGTCAGGTCAACAGTTAAAATCACCCCTTCACTACCGCCAACTCTCAGTGCAGCCACATTCCAAAACACTCTGCAGCCATTATAAGCCATATTAACTTCAAAACACAATATACATTTGGGTGAGGAAAATAGAAATGTCCAGAATGTTAGAAATGTCCAACAATAATTGAATTCCGTCAGTAAATTATAGCAACTTCATACCACAGAACACTGCACAGTTACTAAAAATAATCCTGAAAGTAAATTTACTGACATTGGATGACATGAAAACATTCATATTTTACTGAATAAGCAGTAGTTGCAAAACATATCTAATGTGATACCATTTTTAAATGGATTAATACTGCCTATGAAAAAATTTGAAGAGCATATCACAAATAGTTAAAATTAAAAATGGTATATACGTGTGATATCAATGATATTCAACCAAATGAGATAAAGAGAAAAGGGAATTACAGAAAAGTCACAGAATGCTAGCAGAACAATCTCTGGGTGGTCTTTCCCCCTATTTACAGAAGTCTTTGACATCTGTTTCAGTCTTCCTTCTTGCCTGGGTCCTACCATAATCTAGGTGATGCAACAAGACAGATACCTGTCTAACAGCCAGGTGCCTGATCCCCATTGTTGCTGTTTAGTCACTAAGCCATGTCCAACTCTTTTGCAACTCCATGGACTATAGCCTGCCAGGCTTCTCTGTCCAAGGGATTCCCCAGGCAAGAACAGTAGACTGCCATTTCCTTCTCCAGGGATCTTCCTGACCCAGGGAAGGATTAAATCCATGTCTCCTGATTCCTAGATAACCTCAATCCCAGTATTCTCCCTCTTCACTCCATAAAGCCATTCACTTATACAGTCACAACTTGCTCTGTTGTCTGAAATCAACTAATTCAAAGGCATTCTATTCAGACCTCGGCCCTCAGCAGTCCTGAATAATCGGATAAATTTGTTCAAAAGAATCTTTCCCTCCTCTGGTCCTGTTTTCTTCCTGTCAGGATGGTTCAGAGTTCATACTCTCGTTCATACTCCCTGTATAAACTAGGAATTTCATATCTCCCCCCTCATTTTGATAACCAATTTAAAAACTATACCCAACTTATTGAACTTCAGTAAATTAAAAAATGAATCAAAACAGATTACTATCTTACTACATAGAGGAGAATCAAACTTTACCTTATCTTCTCCAGGCTCCTGCTGCTAAGTCCCTTCAGTCGTGTCCAACTCTGCAACCCCACAGACGGCAGCCCACCAGGCTCCCCCGTCCCTGGGATTCTCCAGGCAAGAACACTGGAGTGGGTTGCCATTTCCTTCTCCAGTGCATGAAAGTGAAAAGTGAAAGTGAAGTCGCTCAGTTGTGTCTGACTCTTAGGGACCCCATAGACTGCAGCCCACCAGGCTCCTCCATCCATGGGATTTTCCAGGAGATAAATCATAAAACTGCTCAAGTATTGGCGTGCATTTTAACTCACGTACGGTCCATCCCTCATCTCCTGCTTTTTCCTCAAAATTATTTCATTATTCCAACAGAGCAAGATTCAATCATGTAAATGATCTAATCCTCATACCTTCTAATATTCATCTAGTCTCTAAATTCTTTTTAAATCTTTCCTACATCTGTATTTCCCAGCACTTTATATCAAATATACAGGGTAGGTATTCCAAAAACACTGAAATGCTTGAATGCTTTCGTCATTTATGCTTTGTATATTTTGTATACAAAGTATATATATTTTTGTATGCTTTTTAATTAATCTAATTTTCACAGCACTCCTACAAGATAGGTACTATTATTATCTCTACTTTATAGACAAGGAAACTGAGCCCTAGAGAAGTTAAATAATTCCCTCATTAATATAATATACTATCGGCAGAGCTGAGATTTTAACCCAGGCATCTGGCTTTCAGTCTGCTCTTGACCATCATGTCACACTGCCTCTTAAACCAAAGCTAACCTTTTGATTCCTTAACTGAGAAATCTTTCCATTGAAAAATGGTTAATAATTTCAACATACGATTTAAGTAAACATCAATTGGTACATACTTTTCATACCAACTGTAATAATCCCAAAGGCCTTACAGATATATCTGCTTATCGTTCAGAACACAATAATACATTCTTTCTAGATTCATAAACCATTTCGTATACACAATTTCCTAATTTGAGTTCACTTTAAATAGTTCGGTGACTTTCTAAATTTTTTCATTTACCTGAAGTTATTAGGTACTTTCTTCCCCCAAGATTGTCTCATTCTATTTTGAGTATGTAATGCACAATTCAGAGAAGGCAATGGCACCCCACTCCAGTACTCTTGCCTGGAAAATCCCATGGACGGAGGAGCCTGGTAGGCTGCAGCCCACGGGGTCGCTAAGAGTCGGACATGACTAAGCGACTTCCCTTTTACTTTTCACTTTCATGCATTGGAGAAGGAAATGGCAACCCACTCCAGTGTTCTTCCCTGGAGAATCCCAGGGACGGAGGAGTCTGGTGGGCCTCCGTCTCTGGGGTCACACAGAGTCGGACACAACTGAAGCAACTCAGCAGCAGCAGCAGCAGCAATGCACAATTTGTCAGATTTTAAAAATAAGTTTTCCTCTTTCCAATGCCTCTAAAACCATCAATATTTGACCTTCCCCTTAAGTATGTTCTCTTTTATTGAATGTTAAAATAACATCAAAGTCAAAAATTAGAACTATTTATTCTGAGTGAAGCCAGTAAGCACTTAAACCTTTGAAGGAATTCTAAGTGGAGCAAGAAAGCCATCAATATTTTATCTGCTAACATTTACACGGCAACCTACTTGAAACAGTAAGTTGTATGGCTGTTTCCATTTCTGGAAGGTATTGGCTTATCTAAGAAATCCAGATTTCCTCTTTGCCCTTCTAGGAAAAAAAAAAAACTGTCAAGTATCACTGAATATGTTTCTTGTGTTTTATATCATCAAAATTTAATAATAGAACTAACTGAAGAAAAGAAAAAAGACAGACTGAACTTAGCTTCAATTTTTAGAACTTCTTAAAGAAAAATATCAATAAAATGGGAAAACAAAACAGCAGAGAATATTTTATTTTCTAAATGAAAGAAAAATACAGTTTTTTGGGATTCCTTGTCAGTCCAGTGGTTAGGACATAGCACTTTCACTGCCGTGGCCTGGCCTCAACCCTGGCTGGGGAACTAAGACCCTGCAAGTCACCCAATACAGCCACAAAGAAAAAGAAAAATACAGTTTCAGATGGGTCACTGTAAAACAAAATTCGTCATAATTTTAAGGAAAGATGTAGGATGTAGAAAAAGTAGAAAAAGCTGCAACTACCCAGACCTCAATTTGAACCCCAAATCTGATATCACTACTAGCAGTGATGAAACAAAGTGAAAAAGTGAAAGTGAAGTCACTCAGTCGTGTCCGACTCTGTGACCCCATGGACTGTAGCTCACCAGGCTCCTCCGTCCATGGGATTTTCCAGGCAAGAGTACTGGAGTGGGTTGCCATTCTCCAAATCTCCATTTCCCCACCTGGAAATCAGTAATAATTCCTCTCTGGAAGAATGGGGTATTAGATGTAATTAGAAAATACAGCAGCTAAAGCAATCCCCCTATTGCTAAAGCAATTTCACCATACTAAGCTAAAAGCAAAGAAATGGCTCACCTCAAGTTATCAGCCATTATATAAAACTTGTCTAATGTATATACTATTTTTTTTTAATTTTTTTATTAGTTGGAGGCTAATTACTTCTAATGTATATACTATTAGACAAAGTATCAAAATAACTCCTGATCACCTGCACAGACCATTGTTTTATTTTATTTTATTTTTTTTAAGTTTCCAAATATAATATTGATTTTAATTTTTTTATATATATATTTTTTTATTAGTTGGAGGCTAATTACTTCACAACATTTCAGTGGGTTTTGTCATACATTGACATGAATCAGCTATAGAGTTACACGCATTCCCCATCCCGATCCCCCCTCCCACCTCCCTCTCCACCCGATTCCTCTGGGTCTTCCCAGTGCACCAGGCCCGAGCACTTGTCTCATGCATCCCACCTGGGCTGGTGATCTGTTTCACCATAGATAATATACATGCTATTCTTTCGAAACATCCCACCCTCACCTTCTCCCCACAGAATTCAAAAGTCTGTTCTGTACTTCTGTGTCTCTTTTTCTGTTTTGCATATAGGGTTATCGTTACCATCTTTCTAAATTCCATATATATGTGTTAGTATGCTGTAATGTTCTTTATCTTTCCGGCTTACTTCACTCTGTATAATGGGCTCCAGTTTCATCCATCTCATTAGAACTGATTCAAATGAATTCTTTTTAATGGCTGAGTAATATTCCATGGTGTATATGTACCACAGCTTCCTTATCCATTTGTCTGCTGATGGGCATCTAGGTTGCTTCCATGTCCTGGCTATTATAAACAGTGCTGCGATGAACATTGGGGTGCACGTGTCTCTTTCAGATCTGGTTTCCTCAGTGTGTATGCCCAGAAGTGGGATTGCTGGGTCATATGGCAGTTCTATTTCCAATTTTTTAAGAAATCTCCACACTGTTTTCCATAGTGGCTGTACTAGTTTGCATTCCCACCAACAGTGTAAGAGGGTTCCCTAGGCCATTGTTTTAAAGTCCCTCTGCTCTATTCAGCTAAAGGAAGCTGGTTCTTGATGTGTAGTCTGAACAAGTCATCTACTTTTTTCCCAGCTGAGACTTGGTTATACCTTTTTGAACAGAAAATTGCTTTGTTAGGCACACTTCAAGTGAAAGTTCAAACTGGGGCAACTCAGAGCAGACTGGATCACATCGAATGCCAAGCATCCACATAATCCAGTTTTATGACAGATGCTGTCAAGTCCCTAGAGAATTACTAGACATGAAAGAAGTATACTGCAAGGCATAAGAAATTACTAGTCGCCTTTATAACCTAAAATTTAACCTTAATAGTCAAATTTATAATAAACTGACTGAAAAACTTCTCAACTATGCCAAAAATCATGACTTATTAATACATTTTAGCTGATTAGTGGGAAAAAAGCAATTAACCAAGTTCCTTAATTATCAAAAAGTGATACTTAAAACACTTCCTTTTAGAGATCCCTATTCATTTTAATTTTTGATAGCACTTATGTGTAAGGGGGCAAACAAATCAGAGAAAATAGTGTAGAAGACTTCAGTTTTTTACACAGAATTTAAAAGAAAGTTTGTTCTAATGTTTAGAAATGCAGCTACTGAATAATTTCACTTATAATATCAAAACTCACTTACACTCTATCCTAAGGAAACAACTGTAAATATGAGAAGACACATCTTGCTACAACACAAACTCCATGAGAGCAGAGATTTTCTTCCTATTTCTATTTATTCATTACCATATCCTCACTGCCTAGAAAAGTGAAACAGCGATTAGATATTTATTGAATTTTTTTAAAGATCCATACAGTGTTATTTAGAGTAGTAAAAAATTGATAACACTTATGAAATAGTATACATTCATTATAATGATGAAGACTATATAACTACACAGAAGTGCTTTTACTTTTTTAAATGACTTTTTTTTTCTGAACCACACTGCGTGGCTTGCAGGGTCTTAGTCCCCCAACCAGGGGTGTACCCCAGGTCATGACAGTGAAAGCACCAAGTCCTAATCCCCACCCCACCAGGGAATTTCCAAAATAACATTCTATTAAGTATTACCTTAGACATTAAGAAAACTGGGTTCCAGTATCAACTCAATCATTACTCTAACTTGTGCTCTGGGGTAAACGACGGTCTGTCTGGGCTCCAGTACCTTCTGTGAACTGCTTCCCCTACTTCTCGGCCCTCACTGGTCCATTCTCAAGCAAAGATGACAGGGAAAAGAACACACCCGAGCTACCTCAGCAAGCAGAGACTGACCAAATGGCACAGAAACGGGTAAGCAACCTGCACCAAATCAATGAGATCTGCCCTATCCACCCAGACTGAGAGTTTCTTGGTGATCAACTCTTCAAGCCACACTGACATAGAACCACCCATTTTAACTCTAGGGCCCAAAGGCAGACTTGAAGCACTCTACAATAAACAGAGCCAGCAATTTAGGTCATCTGATCCTAGAGAACAATGCCACCCAGGGTGCACCAAAACATCAAGCCCAACTGTCAGAGCAACAAGAAAACACAGTACAGGTGGAAAGGGAGCAACTTCCAGCAACCTGCTGGAAATGGAAAACATGGGTCTTCATGCCAGCCAACAACTCTTATACAAAAGAATAGGCTGCTCACCAATCTGCTGGAGGAAAAGCAGCTGTTCTCAAGTCCTTGGAATAAAAACCACTACCCCCTTACTCTATTCACCTGAGACAAACCCGTAAGGACACTATTTTACAGACTCTTTCTGATGAAAAGCTCAAAGATTTTGCAAAAGCATCATTTGCCCTTCAGCACCTACTTCCCTCCCATTTTCCTCACCCCACAGCCACACTGTGTCAGCAGCCATTGTAGAGCCCCCAGAGGAAGTGCAGGGCGATGCTCAGGAGCACAGACTCGAGCCAGACTGCCTGGGTGCAAAACTTGGCTATGCCCCTTCCAAGCTGGGTGACTTTGGGAAAGTTACCTGAAACTTTTTGTGCCTCCACTTGGGGACAATAAAATAACATAAAAGATTATTATAAAGGTTAAATTCGTGTAGAACAGTATCTGAGTAACTGCTGCTGCTGCTGCTGCTAAGTCACTTCAGTCGTGTCCGACTCTGTGTGACCCCATAGACGGCAGCCCACCAGGCTCCCCGTCCCTGGGATTCTCCAGGCAAGAACACTGGAGTGGGTTGCCATTTCTTTCTCCAATGTGTGAAAGTGAAAAGTGAAAGTGAAACCATTCAATCGTGTCCGACTCTTAGCGACCCCATGGACCACAGCCTACCAGACTCCTCCATCCATGGGATTTTCCAGGCAAGAGTACTGGAGTGGAGTGCCATTGCCTTCTCCGATCTGAGTAACTACTTAATGTCAAATCAAAAATTTCTAATGTAAGTAAATGATTTGTGCAAAGGTCTATTCCTTATAAGGAAAACTAAAAACACTTAGCAATTCTTGTAGTTAATAATTACCAAACCACAAAAATTCTTAATACAAAAGAAAAATCTCCAGGGAGAAAGTATACTGGTGCCCTATAGTTTTACTGGCAAGCTATAAGCCAGGAATTTCTAACCTGCCGGTTCATGGGGGGATTCAGGCAGCCCCTAAGTCCCCTGAAATTACACAAAATTCAGACATTAAGATACTTCTATATTCTTATACCTCCTGTCTTAAAAAAATTTTTGTCTCTTCACTAAATGTCTACTACTTGCAACTATTTAATTCTCCTTTCATTCTCTCTTAGACGCACTCCAATAAGGCCCTTGACTCCACTGAAACAAACCTTGTAAAGATCATCTCTGACCTCCACCATGCTAAAATCAGTGATCAATTCTCTGTCCTAATCTGACCTGGTTTAGCAGAATTTTCCCCCAGTACATCTCCCCCTCTTAACTTGATATACTTTTCCACTCTGTTTCCAGGATGCCATCTACTATCTGTTACAGTTTTTCCTGGTTTTCCATTTTTGCTGATCTCTTCTCAGCAATTTTTGTTGCTGATTCTTCTCACCAGTCTTCTCATTTTAGTTCCTGACACCACCATCCTTTCTAGCTGCTCAGTTTCAAAATCTTGCAATCATTCTTGACTCTCCCCTTTCACCCCAAACCTACATCAAAATCCATCAGAAAATACTGCTGCTCTACCTTCAAAATACATGCAGAAGCCAAACACTTCTCACCCTCTCACTGCTACTATCCTGGCCTGAGTCACCATCATTTCTCACATGGATTATTATTATAATAGTCTCCTACCTATCTCCTTATTTCTACCCTTTTGCCCCAGTCTATCGCTAATACAGCTGAGTAATCTTTTAAAAATACAAATCATATGTCATATCTCTGCTCAAAACCTTCCAATGCCTTCCCATTTCAATTTAAGCCAAGATCCTTAACAGGACTCCTGGGGCACCAGAGATCTGCTTGCCCCTACTCCCTTACCAGTACACTTTAGCTTCAGAGTCGATACAGATGAATTGTCGTTCAGTCACTCAGTTGTGTCTGACTCTTTACGAGCCCATGAACTGCAGCACACCAGGCTTCCCTGTCCATCACTAACTCCCAGAACTTGCTCAAATTCATGTCCATTGAGTCATTGATGCCATCCAACCATCACATCCTCTATTGGCTACTTCTCCTCCTGCCTTCAATCTTTCCCAACATCAGAGTCTTTTCTAATGAGTCAGTTCTTTGCATCAGCTGGCCAAAGAAATGGAGTTTCAGCTTCAGCATCAGTCCTTCCAAAGAATATTCAAGGTTGATTTCCTTTAGGATTGACTGGTTGTATCTTCTTTCAGTTCAAGGGACTCTCAAGAGTCTTCTCCAACACCACAGTTCAAAAGCATCAATTCTTCAATGTTCAGCCTTCTTTATGGTCCAACCCTTACATCCATACAGATGAATGGTAGTCCCCAAAAATTTAAGTGAAAGTCCTAAACCTCCAGTTCCTGTGAATTCGACCTCATTTGGAAAAATAGTCTTTGTAGATGTAATCAAGTTAAGAATGTCAAGATGAGATCATCCTGGATTTAGGGATGACATACAGAGGGAGAAGAAACAGCGAAATGAGGACAGAATCAGGGACTGGAGTGGTGAGTCTCTAAGCCAAGGGCTGCAGGCAGCAACCAGAAGCCAGGAGAGAAGCATGGAATGAATAGGACCTCAGAGCCTCCAGAGGGAACCAGCTCTGCCAACAACTTGATCTCAGAGTTCCAGCCCCAAAACCATGAGAGAATACATTTCAGCTATTCTCAGTAGCCCAGCCTGTGGTACTTTGTTACAACAGCCCGGAAGCTAACACAGCACCCTTCCCCTCTGGTCCTGCTCCAATCACCCTGTCTTCCTGGCTCCCACCTTTGTGCTGGCCTTTCCCTTCTGCCTGGAATGCTCAAACTCCAGAACTCCAAATGGCTAACCTGAGCACCACCTTTATCAATAAATCGCAACAATCACGACCCTTCCCTTCTGAACTGTGCTTTTTCCACAGCATTTAACACATTCTAATATACTGCACAATGTTCTTATTTATCATTTTTCTGGCTAGATGGCTCCACTAGAACATAAGCTTCACAAAGGCGAGGTTTGCTGGGTGGGGGGAGGAGGGAGGGCGGGAGCTAGGGAAGCATGGGAGTTTTTTCTCTTTTGTTCATTGATGTCTCCTAAACATCTATAAATATGTCAGGTAGATAGCAGCCATCTGATATATATGCTGAATAAATCTGTTGAATGAATGATGTCTTTTTCTGGAAAGAGAGTCCAGTTTTCCTCATAATAAAGTGACCTGATACCCCAGAGGAAGAGTTTAAGTCTTTGTTTTAAATCTTTAAGTGGCTAAGGAAAAGAGGATTCTAAAATTCTTACTGAATTTTAGACCCGAACCCTTAAAAAAGCAAACAAAAACCAACAAATACTCAATACTTACTATCTTGCAAACAGCAGATATCGCAAGTTTAAATTCCCTCTTCAAAAGCCAAATTTTGTTTTAAAAAAAGAGAGAGATGCAATCCACTTCAATTTAGTGGCTTGTGAAACAATTTCACCCACTTTTCACAGAAGCTTCTACACTAAAGGGTGTCCCTGGCCTAAGCTACTTCTCTCTATGGCTAAAGTAATAAAGAAGAGCAGCCATAAGTGTGAAGCACTCACATAAGTCAATGTCGTTTCGCAAACCTTAAGAACACTGTCAAATACTTTTCTCTACCTGGCTATAACTCTATGCAGAACACAGGAGTAGAACCAAAGCAAACCTTAACTGTCTAGCATTAGTATGCTGTAAACAAATATTTACCCAAAATACAACATCATTGTTTACAAGGCCTTGAGAAACTGTTGTAGAATAGATGTCATTTACATCCACAGCTTAGGATGAACCATAAAGCATGACGACGGGGAGCAGTCGAGGAGCAGCCGAGCACGGCAAAACTTGTTAATGGATCTGATAACAGCAGAAAGGCACCCACCGCATTCCTTATTATTATTGCTACAGCGTATTTCACAGTTAATACTAAATAGTCCTCCTTGAACACAAACCATACTAAGCACTAGAATTCAGCATATAATTCATCCAAGTATATACTCTTCAGACATACTTTTTATATTACATAAATGACTATTACAGAAGGAAATCTGAACATCTGACATTATGGAATTTGTCTTGTTCCATCAGTAAATGGATTAATAATACAATCAAGTCCCAGGCCTTACCTTTCCTGGTTCCTTTCCCCACTTCACCAGTTTAAGTTAATTTCTACAAGACCTACCAAATACTCAGAAGAAAAAGGCATTCTGAATACTATAAACTCATGTTCAACAAGAGGATTACCTTAAACTGTTTTTTAACTAGTGGTAAAATTTTCCTCTCTCCAGACACAGCACTTCACTGAGTCCAAACCTGACCACTCGCATGATCCACACCACCCCTACCCTATCCAAGCCCCAGTGCTGCCTCTCCTGGTTTCCTGCAACAGCCTCCTCCCCAGTCTCCCTGCTTCCACTCTGAATGGCAACAGTCTTCTATGCAATAGCCTTTCAGGATCTCTTTAAAAGAGAAATCTGATCCTGCTACACCCCTGACCAAAACCTTCATTGGCATCCCTTACACTTAAGAGCAAAAGCCAGAGGTCTCACCGTGGTCAAGGGTGACCTGCAAGACCTGCCCCTGACTGGTCTACTGATCCTTAACCACACAGTAGGCTCCCATCTCAGGACTTGGGCATTTGGCATGCCTTCTGCCTGAAATGCTCTGTTCCCAAATCTCTGCATGGTTTTTATCGTGTTCAAGGCCCAGAGAAGCTGTCCCTGAAAACCCTACTTCACAGGATCCGCCATCCATTCCATCACTGTCTCTCCCCTGTCTAACCAACATAGTTTCTTCACTTTATAATTTGTTTAATTTGAATGACAGAGGTATATTTTCCTTACTCAAAATGAGATCTGGACCAAAAAATGTGATTTTTTTATATGCCACTCCCTAAGAAGTTGGATACAATATATAAATATTTTAAATACCCATCTTTTTAAAAATAATTCTGTGCTTTGTGTATGGTTTTTCCTTATCATTTTTTATCTAAAAGCACTGAAAAGTAGTACAGTATGTACAAGAAAGTTTATGGTAGTAGTACTAGATATAGTAGGAAAAAGAATAATGGAATAATGAAAATAATGGAAATAACCTAAAGGCCCAGTACCACACACCAATACCACATTTGCTGCTGTTTAGTCACTAAGTTGTGTCGGACTCTTTTGCAACCCCCATGGACTGTAGCCCACCAGGCTCCTCTGTCCATGGAATTTTCCAAGTGAGAATACTGGAGTGGGTTGCCATTTCCTTCTCCAGGGAATCTACCCAACCCAGGAATTGAAATCCCATTTCCTACATTGGTAAGTGAATTCTTTACCACTGAGCCACCTGGGAAGCCCCACCAATACCACATATCGATACCACAGCATGGCCCAAAAAAAGCAAAAAACAAATTTTATATATATATATATATATATAAAAAGAAATAAATACATTAAAAAACAATACAACGATCATAAATAATGAGTATCCAGAAATGAAGAAGTGTTTAGGAGATATAAAGGGTTTTTTTCTTTAATGACAATGACAAGCAAGCCTAACCTTTACTCTGCTCAAGTATTTACTAACAAGCACGTGCCCTGTGCCTGACCCACTGGGCAGACCAAGACTGGGCGGGAGCTCTGAGCTCTGGGGGGCAGGCTGAGCAGGCACTTTCAGTGTGGTGACATGTCCCAGGTAACACAGTTGACAAGGGAGAGCGAAGCTGAAGGCAGCCCTGACTGAGGAAAGGCTGTCAGATAAAATGTTCCCTAAATACTGAGACTTGAAGAAGAAAACAAGAGGGAACCAGGAAAAAAGGGGGGAGGGGGTGAAGGAAAGAGGAGGATGAAGCAGAGTGGGTGTCTGGTGTGAGAGGCAAGAGAAGAGATGAAACAATCATACATAATATATGATTTGATTTTTTTTTTTTAGAAAACTAAAATAACTTCTGCATTTAGTGACAAGATTTTGGGTAAGAAATTTTTATAAGATATGATACTAAATAAAAGCCAACCGTGACTCTTCACCAACTATTTGGCCTTCTAAGAGCCTATTTTGTCCTGCAGCTATTTCTCTTTCCTCCAGTCCATCCCACCATCTGACCAAATTACAAGCAAGGACAGGAAACAGCTTTAACAGCACATGAGCACATACATGTCCTTCCCAGGACTGCCCAGTGCACCTCCTACGGCCACATTACAAATCTGGGGCCCAAAACACTAAGACAGTCCTCCACAGTCTCTGGCGGCCTTGCGACTTCTATTGCCTCACCTCCATTCCTGTCAGGTGTCGGCAGGAATTCTATACCTATATCATTTGGTCCTCCTAAATCAAATCAACCCACTCCCTCTCTCCACAGACTCTACTCTGACTAGGCTCTCTTTACTTAAACCTGTACAACCATCCTCATTCCTGCCTCAGGCTGACCTGCTAGGACTTTCCTAACCTGCTCTCCCAGTTCCTAGGCAAACAGCACCCATTCTTCAAGCATCCCCTCTTAAGGTTCTCAACAGATCCTTAGTTAACTTCTTTAACCCACAATAATCTCTAGTTAGCCTGAATCTGAACTGTATTTGTTATGCTATACAATAAGCAGTTTCACTTTTGAACTAGAGAATTCTAAATGTTACATTTTTGCAAGGCTTGCCTTCTAAACTGTGAGACCAAAGTTTATATTCCATTTCCTTCAGTATTAATCTTGGAAACACACATCCAGTACCTGTTGGCTGGCTGAGAGATCCTGGGTGGAAGGTTAAGCCAGGCAGAATTCAGTGCCAGCTGCTTCTCTCTGGAACTTCAGGTTTAAGCACCACGGTTAGGATTGAATTTACATGCCCCTTTAGCACAGGAAGCAGATTTACTTCTTTATTCACTCATTCACTCACTCATTCATTCATTTCTAATGCAGGCAAATATCACCATTGTGCAAGTCTCCCCAGCATCTTCCACATTATCTAGCAAATAAATAATAAATCTATTTGGTGAATGAATGGATTTAATGCCAGTATAAGAGAAATATGGAAGTCATAGGTATGACTAACACTTGGAGTTTAATTAATAAAGCCCCAAGGTGATCCTTGTGTCATTCTTTTTAACGCTAATACATTTATTTTTAAACAATGCTTCAAATCCTCCATACAGAGATAATGTAATTTTTCTAAAAACTAAGTAAGTCATTTTCTAGGAAGAAAGAAAGGTCAGGATTTACTTCATATTTAGGGAGGAAGGAGAGAATGCATTGAAAAACTAAGTATTGTGTCCCCCACCACTCAAAAGAGGAAAACATGTAAAACAGTAACAGCACCTAAGTTACTCGTAGCATGTAACCATAAAAAAGTATGCAAGTTCCCAAGGCAGCAAAGTCCAAGGGCAATGCTAAGTCCTTCTGCTACAGGATTCCTCTTTCTTTATTTGAAAAGAGTTTCCCCCCTCCCAAAGAAGAGGCTCAGGAAAAATGAACAAAATTATTGTCATCTCAGCTCTGAGTAAACAAAACACATAGAAAGGTATTTGGAATTCAGTATAATACAGGGTTAGGATGTCCAACCTCTTCCAAGAGATGTACATTTTGCTCCCCAGAAACCATCAGTGACAAGGAAAGCCCCACCCACTTACACCAGATCACACATCCACAAAACATGCAACTGCCAGAAGTGGGGCTGAAGGACCAACTTGTCAAGAGACAGGCAAAGATATCCTGTGTTTTAAAAACTAAGTGCTAAATAAATAAATAAAATAAAATAAAATAAAAACTAAGTGCTACATAAATGTCCTGGGTGTGTGTACACTTCTCACTCTGGGCTGTCAGAACCTGATGTTTCTACTTCTTCTACAGTTCTTTTCAGACTGTATTGTACTGATTTTTCTCCATATCTGTTTCTTCCTTTTGGTCATGAACTCTGTTGAGAGGAGGGACACATCTTATTCATCTTTGAGCTCCCAGGGCCTAGTATGGCAAGAGACACTAGGATAACTTACTGTTGACAAGCCCAATGTACCACTCAGATGCTCCCCTAACAAAAGTCAACCACCCAGAGAAAAGGAGCTTAGCTGAGAGCAACCTCCTAAAAGCTATGGCCTTAAGTTACAGATACTTTCCATGATAATCATTGCTTCACTTATTTATCACCTTATCTATCATTTCAGAAAAACAAGACTGTCCTTTCCTTTTTATCATTGCTATAGGTACTTGGAGAGTATGATTCTCCTGAAATCTTTTGTTTTCAAATTAAACACATCCATAGGAATCATAGGAGAAGATAAGGGAACATACTGTTATTTAAGAAAAAACATTTTCTAATAATCAAGTAAAATAGAAAGTATAAAGGGAAAAAAACTTTGTCTGAAACCATCTACACAAGTAAAGTACATCATTCCTTGGGCTTCACTCCTGGCTCAGACAGTAAAGAACCTGCCTGAAATGCAGGAGACCTAGGTTTAATCCCTAGGTCAGGAAGATCCCCCGGAGGAGAGCATGGCAATCCATGCCAGTATTCTTTTTTTTTTTTTTCTTTATCCATTCACCCATTTATATATATATATATATATATATAGTAGTGGTTTTTGCCATACATTGACATGAATCAGCCATGGATTTACATGTGTCCCCCTTCCCAATCCCCTCTCCTGCCTCCCTCTCCATCCCATCCCTCTGGGTCTTCCCAAGGCACCAGTCCTGAGCACTTGTCTCATGCATCCAACCTAGGCTGGTAATGTTTCACCCTTGATAGTATACTTGTTTCAACGCTGTTCTCTCAGAACATCCCACCCTCACCTTCTCCCACAGAGTCTAAAAGTCCATTCTGTATATCTGTGTCTGTTTTTCTGTTTTGCATATAGGGTTATCGTTACCATCTTTTTAAATTTCATATATATATGTTAGTATACTGTATTGGTCTTTATCTTTCTGGCTTACTTCACTCTGTACAATGGGCTCCAGTTTCATCCATCTCATTTGAACTGATTCAAATGAATTCTTTTTAATGGCTGAGTAATATTCCATAGTGTATATGTACCACAGCTTTCTTATCCATTCGTCTGTTGATGGGCATCTAGGTTGCTTCCACGTCCTGGCAATTATAAACAGTGCTGTGATGAACACTGGGGTACACGTGTCTCTTTCAGATCTGGTTTTCTCGGTGTGTATGCCCAGGAGTGGGACTGCTGGGTCATGTGGCAGTTCTATTTCCAGTTTTTTAAGGAATCTCCACACTGTTCTCCAGAGTGACTGCACTAGTTTGCATTCCCACCAACAGTGTGAGAGGGTTCCCTTTTCTCCACACCCTCTCCAGCATTTATTGCTTGTAGACTTTTGGATAGTAGCCATTCTGACTGGCGTGTAATGGTACCTCATTGAGGTTTTGATTTGCATTTCTCTGATAATGAGTGATGTTGAGCATCTTTTCATGTGTTTGTTAGCCATCTGTATGTCTTCTTTGGAGAAATGTCTGTTTAGATCTTTGGCCCATTTTTTGATTGGGTCATTTATTCTTCTGGAACTGAGCTGCAGGAGTTGCTTGTATATTTTTGAGATTAACCCTTTGTCTGTTTCTTCATTTGGTATTATTTTCTCCCATTCTGAGGGCTGTCTTTTCACCTTGCTTATAGTGTCCTTTGTTGTGCAAAAGCTTTTAAGTTTAATTAGGTCATTTGTTTATTTTTGCTTTTATTTCCAATATTCTGGGAGGTAGGTCATAGAGGATCTTACTGTGATTTATGTTGGAGAGTGTTTTGCCTATGTTCTCCTCTAGGAGTTTTATAGTTTCTGGTCTTACATTTAGATCTTTAATCCATTTTGAGTCTATTTTTATGTATGGTGTTAGAAAGTGTTCTAGTTTCATTCTTTTACAAGTGGTTGACCAGTTTTCCCAGCACCACCTGTTAAAGAGGTTGTCTTTTTTCTATTGTATATTCTTGCCTCCTTTGTCGAAGATAAGGTGTCCATAGGTACGTGGATTTATCGTTGGGCTTTCTATTTTGTTCCATTGATCTATATTTCTGTCTTTGTGCCAGTACCATACTGTCTTGGTGACTGTGGCTTTGTAGTAGAGCCTGAAGTCAGGCAGGTTGATTCCTCCAGTTCCATTTTTCTTTCTCAAGATTGCTTTGGCTATTCAAGGTTTTTTGTATTTCCATACAAATTGTGAAATTATTTGTTCTAGTTCTGTGAAGAATACCGTTGGTAGCTTGATAGGGATTACATTGAATCTATAGATTGCTTTGGGTAGTATAGCCATTTTGACAATATTGATTCTTCCAATCCATGAACACGGTATATTTCTCCATCTGTTTGTGTCCTCTTTGATTTCTTTCATCAGGGTTTTATAGTTTTCTATGTATAGGTCTTTAGTTTCCTTAGGTAAATATACTCCTAAGTATTTTATTCTTTTTGTTGCAATGGTGAATGGTATTGTTTCCTTAATTTCTCTTTCTGTTTTCTCATGTTAGTGTATAGGAATGCAAGGGATTTCTGTGTGTTAATTTTATATCCTGCAACTTTACTATATTCATTGATTAGCTCTAGTAATTTTCCGGTAGAGTCTTTGGGTTTTCTATGTAGAGGATCATGTCATCTGCAAACAGTGAGAGTTTCACTTCTTTTCCTATCTGGATTCCTTTTATTTCTTTTTCTGCTCTGATTGCTGTGGCCAAAACTTCCAAAACTATGTTGAATAGTAGTGGTGAGAGTGGGCACCCTTGTCTTGTTCCTGACTTTAGGGGAAATGCTTTCAATTTTTAACCATTGAGGATAATGTTTCCATGCCAGTATTCTTACCTGGAGAATCCCATGGACAGAGGAGCCTGGTGGGCTACAGTCCATGGGGTCGCAAAGAGTCGGATACAACTGAGTACATCATCACTATGATATAAACTTCGAACAATTCTCTCCCTGAATTTATCATCTACAGAAAAGGTGAAGCTTCACAGAAAAAGATATACCAGAGAGGTACCTTCTTCACTTAATGAAGTCTAAGTTATATCTTTTTGTAATGCATTAAGTTTATAATAGAAAAAGTACCAAACTGTAGAACTTTTTCTGCACATTTAAAAACAAATATCAGGTCAGTAATTCACAGAAATAAGTACAAAGCAGGTAATCACAATAGGTTTACCTCATCTCTGAAATATACTCTTACTTATGCTTTTGACAAGTTTCATAGCCATCTGTTATCCTTTCTCTTATAGCCTCCACTAAAACAAAGAAATTCAAAGACTGACTGCTAATTCAATGTAATAAAAACAACAAGTCTCCTGTCCAGATTGCATCAAATGGCCACAGTTCTTTTGTCAGTAACACCATGAACCAGAGGCTAAAGTCCTCACAAAGCATCTCTGTAAGTGGTCCTGTGGTGACTGGGCCACAGTGCACACTCAGTTACTGCTAGACAATCACCTCCTAAAGGAAGGAGGACATGTCCTACAGGACATGACTGTCACTTCATCTAAAGTAAAACCAAACCTCAACAATGCAGCCATGCCTAGTCGGTGTCACTGGAGCTTTCTAAACTAAACAGGTGTCACAGATTAAACTCAAAATAGGTCCACCTCCTCCATTCTTGATGCTTTAGCAACATTCAATTCTCTAACACTTCTCCCAGAGGCTGGATTCTTTTTAGTGGTGTCTTACAATTGAATTCTTCTTCTCAAGGAGTGATAAAAACATGACTCCTTCCTACAGAATTTTATTTTTAAGCAGAGAAATTATCTCATATATCCAAACCAAAGGAGAAAACAAACTATCTGATCACCTCATGGGAAAAGTAAGCACTTAACCAGACAACCAACTCTCCCCTGACTCAGGGCCTTTCTTTTTTTTTTTTTTTTTTTTATAGAAGGAGGAAAAAAAGACCCTATTAACCTTTTTAATTACAAATTAATCTTTGACTCCCAGAAAGTAAAAAAGCTTCAAAGCTTCCTTCCTGAGCGATTAGACTGGAATAAGCAATCTAAGGGAAAAAAAACAGCCTCTTAAATCACTTCAGGGGATACATGCCAACACCAGATCACTCTAGGCCTTAATATGAGAAGTTCAAGGGGCTGCAACTGAGGTAGCAGGAAAAACACTTCTATCCCTAACCTAAACAATAACCTACTGATGCCATCCTCATTATATTTTTTCCACCAAAACATATATTTACAGTGGAAGTGGCAAATAGATTCAAGGGATTAGATATGATAGAGTGTCTGAAGAACTATGGATGGAGGTTCGTGACATTGTACGGGAGACAGGGATCAAGACTATCACCAAGAAAAACAAATGCAAAGAGGCAACATGGTTGTCAGAGGAAGACTTATGAATAGCTGAGAAAAGAAGACAAGCTAAAGGCAAAGGAGTAAAGGAAAGATACACCCATCTGAATGGAGAGTTCCAAAGAATAGCAAGGAGAGATAAGAAAGCCTTCCTCAGTGATCAATGCAAAGAAACAGAGGAAAACAATAGAATAGGAAAGACTAGAGAGCTCTTCAAGAAAATTAGAGATATCAAGGGAACATTTCATGCAACAATGGGCACAATAAAGGACAGAAATGGTATGGACCTAATAGAAGCAGAAGATATTAAGAGGTGGCAAGAATACACAGGAGAACTATACAAAAAAGATCTTCATGACCCAGATAACCATGATAGTGTGATCACTCACCTACAGCCAGACATCCTGGAATGCGAAGTCAAGTGGGCCTTAGGAAGCAGCACTACGAACAAAGCTAGTGGAGATGATGGAATTCCAGTTGAGCTAGTTCAAATCCTGAAAGATGATACTGTGAAAGTGCTGCACTCAATATGCCAGCAAATTTGGAAAGCTCAGCAGTGGCCACAGGACTGGAAAAGGTCAGTTTTTCATTCCAATCGCAAAGAAAGGCAATGCCAAAGAATGTTCAAACTACCACACAATTGCACTATCTCACATGCTAGCAAATAATGCTCAAAATTCTCCAAGCCAGGCTTCAACAGTACGTGAACTGAGAACCTCCAGATGTTCAAGCTGGATTTAGAAAAGGCAGAGGAACCAGAGATCAAATTGCCAGCATCCGCTGGATCATAGTAAAAGCAAGAGGGTTCAAGAAAAACATCTACTTCTGCTTTACTGAGTACGCCAAAGTCTTTGACTGTGTGGATCACAATAAACTGTGGAAAATTCTTCAAGAGGTGGGAATACCAGACCACCTTAACTGCCTCCTGAGAAATCTGTATGCAGGTCAAGAAGCAACAGTTAGAACTGGACATGGAAAAACGGACTGGTTCCAAATTGAGAAAGGAGTATGTCAAGGCTGTATATTGTCACCTTATTTAACTTATGTAGAGTACATCATGCAAAATGCCACGATGGATGAAGCACAAGCTGGAATCAAGATTGCCAGGAGAAATATCAAGAACCTCAGATATGCAGATGAAACCACCCTTATGGAAGAAAGCAAAGAGGAACTAAAGAGCCTCTTGATGAAAGTGAAAGAGGACAGTGAAAAAGTTGGCTTAAAACTCAATATTCAAAAAATGAAGATCATGGCATCCAGTCCCATCAAAATGACAGACTTTATTTTCTTGGGCTCCAAAATCACTGCAGATGGTGACTGCAGCCATGAAATTAAAAGACACTTGCTCCTTGGAAGAAAAGCTATGATAAACCTAGACAGCATATTAAAAAGCAGAGACATTACTTTGCCAACAAAGGTCCACCTACTCAAGACTATGGTTTTTCCAGTGGTCATGTACAGATATGAAAGCTGGACCATAAAGAACACTGCATGCTGAAGAATTGATGCTTTTGAACTGTGGTTTTGGAGAAGACTCTTGAGAGTCCCTTGGCCTGCAAGGAGATCCAACCAATCAATCCTAAAGGAAATCAGTCCTGAATATTCATTGAAAGGACTGATGCTGAAGCTCCAACACTTTGGCCACCTGGTGTGAAGAACTGACTCACTGGAAAATACCCTTATGCTGGGAAAGACTGACTGAGCGACTGACCTGAACTGATATATTTACAGATTTCTGGGATTTTAAGACTGCTCCATTTGTTAAAAAAGAAGAAAAAGACAATGCACTATCATTCTGATAAAAAAAAAAAAAAATGCCTTTTTGATGTCTCTTGTCATAAAATGAAAAGAAAAATTTTATTTTAGGACAAAACACCTAAGTTACCTAGTACAGCTGAGTGCTAACCGAGCACTCAGTAGTACCTGCTTAAAGATATTTGAAACAAATACAACTGCCTGTAGTGTTTGTATGAAAAACACACCAAGAAAATAGTGGATTTCTCTAGAGGTAACATTACAGAGGATAAATATTTCTGGATTAAGTAAGGGTTGTGGGCTGCAATTGCTGAGTTTCCTGAGAAAGAAAAAGATAACTGAAGCACTTCAGATTTATAGGGTTTGTATTTTCAACTTATTTCCATATCCACGTTTTCATTTCAGTTGATGTACTATAATCCCCATTTGACAGCTAAGGAAGCAGGTCACCTCATCACACTTCAAAGCCACAAGACAGGTCCTCTCACGCTAACTAGTCAAGCTTACTTATTAATATAATGCTCATTGGTTGTCATGGTTCAGGACAGTGTGGTGAAGCAAGAAGCACATAGTGTATTTAAAAGACCCAATTATTCTCTCAAATCAAATCAACATCGCATCTCAGCAAAACATTGTTTCTAGAGTTATAAACACTGTTTCCCTCATAGGTCACCCAGTTCTCATGTCTCATCTGGACCCAAATGCACACAGCACAAAAGAATTTTATTTTTGTGTTTTTTCAGGACGGTGCTTCTAAGCCAGAATATTGTCCTCAAGTGGAAATGGAAAGATCCATTAACTAAGATAAATGCTATATTCAAGCCATTCGGTGCTCACATTAGTTTCATCCTAAGTAATCATACCACTGACCCAAGTGTCAGTCAGCACCATCTTCAATCTCCCTGTGGTTGCTCAGTTGCTCAGTCATGTCTGACTCTCTGTGACCCTATACATTGTAGCCCACCAGGCTCCTCTGTCCATGGGAATCTCCAGGCAAGAATACTGGAGAGTGTTGCCATGCCCTCTTCCAGGGGATCTTCCCAACCCAGGGATCAAACCTGCATCTCCTGCCCTGCAAGTGGATTCTTTACCCACTGAGTCACCAAGGAAGCCCATCAGTCTCCTATGAAAATCCACTTTAATCAAAACTACAAGCCAAAGCCCAAGGGACTTTATGATAGGAAAAAAATCTAAAACTTGAAAAAACCAGTAACATGAAAAGAGATGTCAAAGGAGAAAATGAGGAGACACTTTAAAGGACTAGAACCAACATCAAGAATAACCTTCCAAACAGAACAAGCATAAAAATATGGAGAAATAATAGAAGATGATGAGATTAAAATGCAAAAGAATCACAGTTTTAAGGATACTTTTACTAGGAAGAACAGGAAACTAAATGCTTAAAGTATTACTTTATAAAAATCAAAAGGAAAGAATTACTTCTACCAAAATCAACAGAAAATTACTAAGAGCCTCTATCTATACCTTTCCCCAAATAGACAACCATATACAGATAAGGGTCCCAGACTTGGTCACGAATAGGAGCTACTATTCTGTAACAGTCCTCAGACAGGGGGCTGCCTGGGGTCCCACTAGATGGGAGACAATGCTATAGAAGACAGAAAAGATTTCACTCAAAAACTTAGTCTTCAGTTTTTACTTATCAGTATGCTCTTCTCAACACGAAAACACCTATGTGAAACATAACAGAAACACACACAGGTCAGATCACCACCACTCTCCAAGTGAAGTGTGTAATCATTTTATAATACACACACACACACACAGACACTTCAGTAGATATTAAGAAATCTCTGAAATAAAAAATGAACATAGTAACTACAAAGCAGTTGAATCACCCCATAAAAAAGCAAAAACTGTCTTATTAACCTTACCCTTACCATATCTTTTAAATCTTTTTACCTCAGAAGCTTTTTCACTCCAGATTTCATATTTTTAATATGTCAGGATAAATCAACAAGTTTGCGTTGCCTTTACCAGTTGGAGATAGTTTCAACTACAAGTTATTTGAAAGAAATTGCTCCCCATCCAGTACCAAAGCACTGAGATTCCAAAGCAGTTGTCATGCATAATTCCATCTCAGAACCTAGCCAGCCCGACTGCACTCTCAGGTGAGACAGACCTACAGACTGGAAAAATAACAAGAGAAGTTGCAGTCCCCACTTCCTATTTGGGGCCTAATACGCTGATGAACTTGGAAACAAAAAGAGGACCTCAAGTTCAGCATGACAGCTATTCACTACAAATAATACAGCAATGGTTGGCACTCAATTTTAAATGATTAAAACTCATATATGTATACTTGAAAAGGACAAATTTTATAGTATGTGAATTATGTCTCAATAAAGCTATTTTTTAAAATAAATAAATGGTACTTCAAAAGAAGTATTCCATTTAATATAAACCACCCAGCTCTATTACTAAGACACAACAAAACATGTATTTTAAAATTATGATGCATAAAAAGATCATTAACTTCACTCATGGTTGAAAGTTATTTTAACAGAAGTTAAAATACTGTACATTTTTCACCTATCAGGTTAGCAAAGATCAAGAGCTTTCAAATATCCAAGGTTGGTGATAAGATGGGTAAATCTGAACCCTAAAACTCTGTATACACTGGCACATCCTGGAGGTCAATTCATTAACAGTTTGAAAATGAAAAATGTACACAACTACTGCTGCAGCAATTCCACTTCTAAGAATTTACCCTACAGATACACCTACACAAATTGCACAGGTACAAGGATTTTTTTAAGTCAGAACCAATTTAAGTGTCCATCAACAGGAAATTAAAGCATGCATCCACACAATGCCCCACGATGCAAATTTTATTAAAAAAAAAAAAGACCTGAATTATAATTACAACTGACTTGAAAAATGTGTGCTTGGAATATTAAGTAAAAAGCGAAATTCAAGATAGTATGCTTAGCATGTACACAAGTGCTTATTAATGTCTGGAAGAATATTGGGAAAGTGGGCATTGCTCTGAACTGTATGAATCGATTACAATGAGTATATATTAATTTTACAGTTACAACTTGTATTTAATTTGAATGCATCAGGCTCTCAAATAGTCTCACCCTGGTGTTAAATCTCCCCATGCTGTGACCCCAACCTGTCTTTCCAGTGCTTTGCGGTTCCAGCCAGACCAGTCTGTTCTTCCTTAGAGAAATCAGCCTGAAGCATTCCTCTCCAAATTTGAACTACCAGCAACAGCTTCAAACATAAACCACCTGAGGTGAAAGAACAGCGTCTGCCTGCATCTACTACAGAACATTTTTAAGATTGTTTTTAAAAAAGGAAATTGAAATACAATTTAATAATCTTCCTCACAGAAGCAGCAGAAGTACTCACCATTCCCCATGTTTTCCAGCCTCTGTGCCTTTGCTCCATGCAATTTCCTGCCTGAAATCCTCTTAGCTACTTATCACATGTCCAAATCCTGCCAATCCTTCAAAACACAGGTTAAACACCGCCTCCTACACCAAATCTTCCCTAAGGCCTCCAGCCAGAGTTAATGCTCTTTCTTAAACCACAGGACCATCATCTCTTAAGGCACTCTCCTCTACGGAGCACTCCATGTCTTATTCTCTTTGGTGAGAAAATTCTTCAAAGGCACACAATCGTTGTCTAGGTCATTGTGTATGCCCCACCTCATACATAAATTAAACTCATGTGCTACTAAAGCATCTAATAAAAAGAGCATGGCAAGAATCTAAAAATAAAAGGCACAGATTTTTCTTCTGTATTTATATAATATTTACACATGACAAACGGTGCTGTGTACTGTGCTTAGTCACTCATTGTGTCCGACTGTGACCTCATGGACTATAGCCCGCCAGGCCTCTCTGTCTATGGGGATTCTCCAGGCAAGAATACTGGGATGGTTTGCCATGCCCTCCTCCAGGGGATCTTCCTGACCTAGGGATCAGAACCCAGGTCCCCCACATTGCAGGCAGATTCTTTACCATCTGAGCCACCAGGGAAGCCCATGACAAACTGTAGGAGTATGAAAAGGTAAGGCTCCCTCTCTCTCCAACCTCCTCCCCAGTGCCCTTCTATGTCTCCCTAAAAAGTAATCAGTATGATCAATTTCTTAACACTTCAGGGGTTTAAGAAGTTTCTGGACACTATAACTTTATAACACATTCACAACTTTGGGTCTAAGTTGACAGAAATAATCACTATGACAATTTATAACTGCACACTGTGTACTTGTATGCTGGAGCAAATAAAATACAACAGATGGAAAGATTAATTGTGTCCTATGAGTTACAAAACTAAAATTATCAAGAAGCTTATAGATTGTTTCAAGCATAACTATAAACCAAGTTACTAGAATTTTTTTCTTGGTGTAAAAACTGCTTAAGGATTCCATAGACTCCAAAATTTCCACTAAGCTAAGAAAAAGGTGCTAAGCCAAAACAGATAAAATACTAAAGAAAAATGTGAATGTTTTATAAAGCTAGATAGGAATATTACTAAAGTGTTTATAAAAGCATTTCTCAATATCATATTAATAGCAACAAGATGTCTACACAGTTTTCTAATTTATAAATAAGAATTAAATGTTTCTAAGAGGTCTTTAATCATGTTTAGTGTATAGAAACTTAGGAAATTTCAGTAATTATTTCTACTATAATGGATCCCATGAAAACTTGAAAACATGAAGGGCAGATTATGCTACTAAGACCAGAATGTTCAAATCAAACATCTGTTCATCTTGTTAAAAAACTAACCTAGCAATAAAAATCTGAAATCATCATTAGATCAAAAAAACATTTTAGGAAAATTTCTATACCGAACTCATTACAGTAGTATGATATTCTTCTAAACAATATTAAAGATTGAATTACCAAATGTGTTACTACATTATCCCTTGGGATTTATAGTACAGATTGACAGCTGTCCTGCAATACCTGTCTTCCAAAGTAACAGAATCTCTGATTTTTGACTAGGCACACAGCCATCTCCAGCAAAGACTAAATTTTCCAGCACACACTGCAGCTAGCTGTGCCCTGTGATTTGGTTATAATTAGAGGGACAAAGCAGAATTGATGTGTGTGACTTCTGGGAGGTGTCTTCACAGGATGGGAATGAGCTCAGTTCTCGCCCCCTCATGTCCTTCCTGCTGGTGAGGATACAAAACTGATGACAGGAACTACAGAGGCTCTTTGCCTACAAGGAGAACGCTGGGTCCCCTAATGAACACGAAAGCCCCACACTGGCTCAGGGCTATCCATGATTTATAGGAGAGAAAGGAAACTTCCATCTTGTTCAAGCAGTTGTTTTGGGTTTCTGTCACTTACTGTTTTGCTAAATCTTACTTAATACAAGGCAAAACTAAGAAGAAAGGATACTATATCTATTTACTAAGTACCACTTTATTAAACAATTTCTAATGCATATTTTAAACTTACTAGGATTAAAATAAAAACTCATTTATGATTCAAATAACTATGAACCTTTAAAATGTTTTTCTATGCTATATAAGAGATATAAAAATGTCACTATGAAGAATTTATCCAAAACTTTGCTTTGGCCACCTGATGCAAAAAGCCAACTCATTGGAAAAGACTCTGATGCTGGGAAAGATTGAGGCCAAGAGAGAAGGGGGCGACAGAGGATGAGATGGTTGGATGGCATCACTGACTCAATGAATGAGTTTGAGCAAACTCCAGGAGATGGTGAATGACAGGAAAGTATGGTGTGCTACAGTTTTGGGGCTCATAGTCAGACACAAGTTAGCAACTGAACAACAACAGTCAAAAATCAGACTTCCCTGGGGGTCCAGTAGTTGAGAATCCACCTACCAATACAGAGGGACACGGGTTTGATCCCTGATCTGGGAAGATTCCACATGCTGCAGAGCAACTAAGCCCATGCAGCCAACCACTGAGTCCATGCTCTGGAGCCTGTGCTTCACAACAAGAGAAGTCACCACAACAGAGTAGCCCCCACTCATCACAACTAGAGAGAGCCCACACACAGTAACAAAGACCCAGCACGGGGTGGGGGGGGGGGGGGGCGGATAGAATTTATCCAAAAATCAGCTTCCTGAATATACACTGGGATCCTAAGATTAAGCCAAATCTCCTTTATCATGAACATCAATACTACTACCCAATAAAAGTATTCATTCAGTCATTCAGCAAGTGAAAAATGAAAGCCTACTGCGTTCCTCACTGAACACTGAACTCAGAAGGGACCAAAGCCGACGTGGCCTCTGCCCTCCTGGAGTTTACCTGAACAACGTACAGGAGCTTGCAACACCGCAGGCAAGGCTTCAGGTGCCTCCTCTCTAGCGTCCAAGTTAATCATCCTCCCCTCTGTCATCACAGTCATCTCAGACTGACAGCAATATGGTCAGGCTTCAGTTCTGTTCTGCTAACATAATCATATATAATCATGTTCCTCAGAGATTACATTCCTGTTATCAAAATTAAAATCAGCACATTACCGGAATGCCACAGTAGCTATCATTAATGGTGGGCCACTTTTCCAAATGGCAAATCTTATTTATCACACATTTCTCCTTAGTTTCATCTCAAAGAGTAACCTTACCCTTAAATTTGAAAACTACTTTGCACCTTTCCCCAGGACCCAGGGGCTAACCTAAGAAAAGTCAGAATGTAGGGCTGCTAGACAGACAACCTCAGGCCAAGCTCACTAGAGAGCTGAAGCTGGGCCCACAAGATGCCAATCTGATTGGGTCACAGTTCAAAACACTGATCGGACCTGTTTATGCGTCTGAATATTAACTGCAGATTAAAGGTCACACACATATATCCACCAGGGATGGTGATCTTGCTCTTGCTTATTTCTCTCCTACAAGTCCTAAAAGACTAACGTTTGGGTCTTCGCAGCCATAGGAGAAAGCAGGTCAGATTTAGGAGGAAGGGAGACCCCTTGCCTAGGCTTTAAGTTTTAGCAATACACATCCCAGTTTACCAGAATAGCTCTCTACTGGTATTTTGACCAAAAACGCAATTAATAATAAAATAATATGCTGAATCTCCCACTTGCCATTGTTCTACTTACATAAAGTTCCTTTAGGAACATCACTAGAAAGAAGGACAGCTAAGCTATGACATCAGTTTACTCATTAACACGCCAAACCTCACCATTACTCTATGGTCTGGGTCATTCACTTTGTATTTAATCATGTCCTGTTCTGTAGCATTTCCTATATTCAAGGAATAGTAAAAACTTGACAGTTGCTAACTTAGAGCTTATTTGAACCCATTGCTCCTACATATCTCCTCGCTGTTGAGCGCTGTAGATGAAGAAAGGGAACACAGTCAAAAACTAGACCTATGGATAACAATGATGACAGTAACATTTTTTTTTTAAATAGGTAATATTTACAGATCACTTCTTATTTACCAGGGGGTTTCCCTGGTGGCTCAGACAGTAAAGAATCTGCCTGCAATGTGGGAGACCCAGGTTTGATCCCTGGGTTGGGAAGATTCCCTGGAGAAGGGAATAGCTACTCACTCCAGTATTCTTGCCTGGAGAACTCCATGGATAGAGGAGCCTGGAGGGCTACAGTTCATGGGCTCACAAAGAGTTAGACATGACTGAGCAATTAACACTTTCACTACTATTTACCAGAGGCATTTAAAACACTTTATATGTATTAATTACATTGATCCTCAAAATAAACATGAGTACTATTATTACCCTCTCATTACAGATGAGGATTGAGCCACAGAAAGGTAAGCAACTTGCCTACAGTCAGAGATAATAAGCAGAAGGCTAGGAATTGAGTCTAGAGCTCTTAACTACTTTGTTGCAACAGTACAAGGATGGACAAATACAGACTGGTAAATGTTGAGGCTCACTGCCCAGAAAACATCCAAGGAGACAGAGCACAACATGAGTGTGGATCTCAGAAAAGAGATCAGGGCTGCATTTATAAAACTGCAGGTTGGAAGCATGAGGCAGAATGAGGACACTCTGGAAGACAGCGATGAGGGAGGAGTTAATGGACAGAATCATGAGGAACACCAATATTTAAGATAAAGTTGACAATTCAAATTGATAATGAAGTAAAGTGGTGTATTTATACTACACACACACACATATATATAGTACATTACAAATCAAAATATATGCTAGTTCTACCTACTCTGTGGGAACTAGAACTACAATGACCATAGGTTTATGGTAACATCCGTGTTGTTTGTTTGCTTTATTTATTTAATTTTTGGCGGTGCTGGGTCTTCATGGCTATGCAGGCTTTTCTCTAGTTGTGGCGAGCAGGGGCTGCTCTCTCTAGTTGTGCTGCATAAGCTTTTCACTGCGGTGGCTTCTCTTGTTGCAGAGCACCAGCTCCAGATCAGTGGGCTTCAGTAGTTGCAGTTCATGGGCTCAGTAGTTGCAGTTCCCAGGCTCTAAAGCACAGGTTCAACAGCTGTGACCCAGGGCATGTGGGCTACTCCTGGACCAGGAATCAAACCCACGTCTCCTGCATTGGCAGGTGGATTCTTTACCACTGAGCCACCAGGGAAGCCCTGGTAGCATCTGTTTTTAATGTACTGTTGGTCATAGCTAAGTTTTTCATGCTAACTCTTTAGGCAGGAACACCACCTCTAACACCATTCCAATGGGAGGAAATAATGTGCTCTAAATCTGAGTTCAGAAATGCTTCCCAAGGAATACACAGTTATGAAAAGAATGATGGCCTGAACAGATGACCATATTTCAATAATTCTAAGGTGCACAATGTTTTTACATTTGTGTATCACTAGAACTGGGACAGGTCTTACACAGTTTAATTGCCAGCATTATTTTCTTTCTTAGAGGTACATAAAATACGGTGCATCTTACTACTGATGGCATCTTAAAACACAATGAAATACGTATTTTAGAATACATCCAATTCTCCACATGAGTATACACACTGGCGTAGTCAAAGGAAAGCCTTCTGCCTTCCAGGGGTTTACAATCTAATAGAAAGAATATGATTAACAATATGATATAAATGCCAATAGTATGCACTATGAAGTGATAAAAGGAGTGGCAAGGCTAAAGAACTGAAGGTACTTAACTGGTGGGAAATATGAGTAGCCAAATCAAAGCAACTTAAGGCAGTGTGTCCAAAGCACAGTTCTAACTGAAATAGGTAAAATGTGATGTAAAAACAACAGAAAGGTAGGAAATCAATGATATCTCAGCAAAGGCAAAGGAAGAAGATGAATAATGTGAGGTTATGGTGACATCACTCTTGTCTTAGAACCAGCAACTACCTGCTAGTTTAAGTAAAGCACTGCTTGAAGATAACTAATCAAAGGGGAAAGATTTTTTTAATCTTCTACCTCTCTCTCCTTCGAACCCCTGTGGTAGTTTTAAAATCTACAAATTATTTGATACTCCTCCCTTCAAGAACTGAACTTAATTCCCTTCTCTTTGCCAGTAGGTTAGACTCAGTGACTTGATTCTAACTAACAGAATATGATGGGAGTGACAGTGGGTGACTTCTGAGTGCTGTGTACTAAGTCACTTCAGTTGTGTCTGATTCTGTGATCCTATGGACTATAGCCCACCAGGCTCCTCTGTCCGTGGGATTCTCCAGGTAAAAATACTGGAGTGGGTTGCCATGTCCTCCTCCAGAGGATCTTCCCCACCCAGGGACTGAACCCAATTCTATTGCGTCTCCTGCGTTGGGAAGAAGGTTCCTTTTTTTTTTTTTATGCTTACTTGCTTTATTAATCACCATATGTTGCCCTATTTTATTTTTATTTTTATTGGAGGCTAATTTACAAATATTGTGGGTTTTGCCGTACATTCACATGAATCAGCCATGGGTGTACACGTGTGAGGGAAGATCAGGATGGGGAACACATGTACACCCATGGCAAGGAGGTTCTTTACCACTAGTGCCATCTGGGAAGCCCTGTGACTTCTGAGACCAGGTCATAAAAAACTTCCTTCTTGCTTCCTTGCTCCTCCTTCCCTCCCCTCTTTCTGGGGAAAGCCAAATGCCGTGCAATGCAGTCACCCAAGTAACCACATGGAAAGGTCCCTGCGGCAAGCAACCGAGGCTCCCTGCAGGCCTTTCTGCCTATAGCCGAGTGTGTGAGCCACCTGGACGCAGAGCCTCCAGCCCCAGTCAAGTCTTCAGATACAGCGGCACCAGCTGCCATCTCAGGAGAGACCTCTGGGCCAAAACTACTAAGCCACTTCCAGACAACCAACCACAGAAACTGTGAGAGGGCAAATTTTACTGTGCTGTCACCAAGTTTTGAGGTAATCTGCTACGCAACAACACATAACTAATACAACCCAATAGGACTGTGTGTCTCTAAAACATTTATCCTTTTTTAAACTTATTTTATTGAGGTATGATCTGCAATATTTTGCTAAGTTCTGCTGCACAACAAAGTGATTCCGTTACATATATACATACACACACACATATATTCTTATTCACATTCTCTTCCATTATGGTTTTAAAGTGTTTTTTTCTTGTGTGTTTGTTTTCTGGCTGTGCTGTTCTGCGCTGCTGCACAAACGAGCTTTCTCATCACTGGGCTGGCTTCTCTTGCTGCAGAGCGCAGGCTCCAGGGAGGGGCTCAGTAGTCATGGCACACGGGCTTAGCTGCTCCGCAGCAGGTAGGATCTTCCCAGGCCAGGGATCAAACCCGTGTCCCCTGCATCGGCAGAAGCGTTCTTAACCACTGGACCATCAGGAAAGCCCTCCATTATGGTTTATCACAGGATACTGAACACAGCTAGTTCCCTATACTATATAGTAGGATCTTGCTGTTTATCCCCTAAAACACTATCTTAACTTCTAACAGTATACACTATACACCAATGGCCAGTATAGAGAAAATTTCTAGAAAGCTGTTCTCTTCATCTTTACATGTAAAGATGTACACGTGTAAGAGGTACACGTACAGTAAGGCTTACCTCAGTGAACTACATAGTTAAGTACCTGTTTTTGTTTATTATTTGTTAGAAGAGTCTTGCCAGTGCTTATGCTTATAAGCATAAGCAGTTGTCCAAAAACAAAGTGATTATATCTTGAATAAGAGTTCAGTTACTGGAGCAGAGTTAAAAAAGAAAAATTTTGATTTGATCCAATTAAAAGATGGAATGAGGAATAACAGATACAACAATCAAAAATAACTCCAGAATGACAACTGTATAAGGTGGAAACAGCAGTTATGTGGTACCCTTGGAAGTACTAGAGTACAAAACTTGCTTGAAGAAACACAGTACAGAGCAGGAAGGCATAACAATAACACCCAGAATTTACTTCATTATTAAGGAAAAAAGGACAAGCCACCTGATTAACAAAGGATTAGCTTTACATGTGTTTCTCAAACTGTTCTCCAGACTATTGGTTCTCATTAAAACATGATAGTTATTGTTTAGGGAAGAGAGAAAAAAAAGAAAAAACCTTTTACATACCACAGTCCTATTTTTTAAGGCTTCAGAATGCTAATATGCATTATAAATCTATGTGACCTCAGAAAACTTAAAATACTTGCAGCATATTAATATGCCATGACTACAGTTGGGGAAACACCAATTTGGGCAGGCAGCTAGGTAGATGGGTAGATTAACAGGAAATTTCAAAAAAAGATAAATGCAATGAAATGATCTCACCTGAAAAAGTGTGTGACTGACTACCAGCTATGACTCGGTAGAGCTTCTTAAAGCAAAATAAACTGTTAGATAAGCTACCAAAAGCAACAACAGCTGCACCAGATGTCAGGGAAAATGAAGATGGAAAAAACGTGATAGGAAAAAACCAGAAGAAACAATTTCCCTTTGCACAGGCCACCGTTCAGAATGCCCTCAGCTCCTAACAGCTGGGGTGAAGGGTGAGCACTCTGCCAACTAGAAGGCAAGTGGGTAGCTGAAGAGGTGGTCTGGCCCCAAACCCTCTATCAACAGTAATGGTAACTTACAACCTATCAGATCTTCTTTCCTGGGAAACTGAATATATTGAGAGTCCTTAGTGGAGGTGGAAGCAGAGACACAGACACAAAGGAACCAGAGATAAAACAGCTGAGTGAAGAGCAGAGGATTAGGTGGGTCAGCTCTGGCAGTTTAGTGCCTTGTGCAGAAAAGGAACGCCTTCCTTTGGTAGAAACTCTAAGCTAGCACGTTACTGTTCAACCTGAACAACCTTCTGCGGTGGCCCAGCTGGAGCAGCTGGATGACACCTGTCAGCCACGTTCAGTGACCCACCCAGAAAGGAGAGGGGAAGGAAAGGGAATGGGCAGGAGCAACACGGTCTCTGGCTTTAACAAGGAGCATCTAGTTTAAATTCACTGGAATGAGGTTTTCATACATCAAACATGTTTTTATATCAGTGGCCAGAGCCTCCCCATCCCACGAGGAATGGAGCCAGGTTGTTCCAGTAAGGACACACTTCCCCAGGGGAGCCAGGTTCTCCCAGGGGGCTAGGTTTTCACGGCCTCCCCAGCAGTTTCTTCGAACGCACACACGCAGACACATGCCCACACTCCCGCCGGCTCACACTCAACATACACAGTAAGTGCCACCACCATACCACCCGCTCCTGCTTCCCACCCCCAGGAGTAAGCGCATCAGGAATCAGGCCTCTGGGAACCGCTGGACACTGCAGGTGTTAATGAGCACACACACGCGTGCTTCACCAAGCATGTGTGCTCCAGTGGGTTTCTGCAGGAGGGGCTCTCCATGCTGTCCAGGGATGCTGCATGGCCGTGTTTGCTCACAAGCTCTCCTCCAGGTTAGTCCAGCCCACGGTGTAAATACTGCCCCCTCCTGAGGGGTGTCCTTATGCTACACAGTCTGGACAGCTACACATTGCCCTGAAGTAGGGTATATGACCAACAAACTCTTCCCACTGAGGAGGCAGCGAGGTCATCTGGTCACGAAAGCTAGCCAATATCCACACTCCTAACAGTGTTCAGCATTCACAAGGCCCATCTGAACCTGAGGTGCTTCTGTTAGGCCTGGCCCTCAAGGTTCACATTTCTGTTCCACTTTTGCCTAATATGTGAGAATGACTTGGAAGACTTCCTGTTCCTTGTCCTAAACCCTTACAGTAAATCCTATGTATAACTAGTCTAAAATCAGGGCATGACCCATGGCTTCTACTTCTGATGCAAAAGCCCAAGACAAATAAGCAGTAAAGATTCCTCAAATACCAAGTGATCTATGAATTAGAGATCGTATCATTTTGTAACGTAACCATATAAGGAAACAGTCCACAGTGAGGTATGCTGCTGACACACTGGCAGATTTTACCAAATAGAAACAATTTTACACTGGCACCGACAGGTCACCTTATCCAAAAACCTTTTACACAGTATTAGCAGTTCTATTGACCTAGTTACCTAATATACAGACCCATATTATGTCTTACATTACTTGCCAAACCAACGAGTAATACAAATCATAATTCCAAACAAAATCCAGTCTAGTACATATATTTTGTATTTCAGCATGTTTGAGTTATTTGTGGCCAAATGTTCATTAAAGTGACTTAAGCAAACTTAAGCATTTTCTCTTTATTCTTTAAAAAAACACTCAAACTCTATTAGGCAAGAAACTAAGCACATGCCAACAAGCTCCCCAATCACACTCAGAGAGGACAAGCAGAGCTACAAATACGGAATAATTGCCAAGCTATCAATAATTAATGACCACTTAACTATGATGCGAGAGGAATTCCTGGTTGTCGAAAAGCCCTGTGATAATGCTGATGAAAAGCATTATCAGAAACTGATTATCTCAGACAATGGTGCATTGTTTGAGGTTATGTATGTGTGTGTGTGTGATGAAGTTCACAGCTATGTTACACTAATGACTCACTTAAACACCTGAATTTTCTGCTATCTTAACCTTCAAATCAACTGCAAAAGAAACTGCCAAGAGGAGATAGTAGAAGAGCACAAAACTCCTCAAAGAATTTGGCATACACAGCTTATTTTACTACTTAATTTTTTATGATTATTGAAATTTGAACATGATGTCAAAGAGTCAAAACCAATTTTAAAAGCAAAGGGTCCTTACTAAATCCATAGTAATATTCAACATACACTGGTTTTTAGAAGGGCACAAGCCATATTCTTGTACGTGTGTGTGTGTGTGTTTACAGGACCTGGCACGTTTCTGTTCACTATTACACAGAATTGCTGCAGGACCTGACAGTGATTACTGTCTCACTTTTTTAAAACTTTTGGCCTAAACAATAAATCAAAGTTCAGAAAATAACTGATGCATTTATTTCTTGATTTCGATTACATTTTTGTTGTGAATTGGTTCTGTTACTCTAGTTACCTTGCAATAAAACACTGGCAGGGAACATATTGGACTGAAATTACCTGACTCTATCACTGCTGAATAGATAATACATTTGACCTGTTCACATTTCACCGTGAAAGATCCACACCTTTAGAGATTACACTCTAAGCTTTGAAAGCAAAATGAGTCAGAAATCACATTCCTAAGAGCAGCCAGTTTGGAACAGAAGATGTTTATCCTACACCAAGTCACCCTTGCCACGGCAAACTTCTCTACCAGTTCATTTTGTTTAAAACAATTGAAATGGGTAGGATGTGCAATGATAAAAATTCTCCAAGGCATTTATCAAGCAGATTATCTCTGAAACTACACCTTGACTTAGAGCCTCTGAGTGGGAGTTTGGCCTTCTGTGTTAATCTATACACTTATTTCCCATTTTCTCTTGACTCTATTTTTTCTTTTTTACTCTAACCCATAGAATAAGTTAACCTAACAGATGTAATTTTATTTATGTTTATATGACTGCTAGAAACACTACTGACATGTCACACTATTACATAAGAAAAACTGCTGATTTCAGTGAGTTCCTCTCCTACCCTTCCATCCCCACCCACCCACCTCTTTCATTAAATCTCTGAGGAAAACCTCTGGGTCCAGGGCTGGGATTTTTCTTTTCCATAGGCTAGGTCTATTTGACCTTTTACTAATGATATTGAAAACTTTTTTAAAGACTGTTAGTGTATGTAGAGCTTCCAATACCAAGAATACAAAGCAACTCCTTTTTTAAAAAAATATTTCAAGACAAATTGTATTTCCCATAAAAGACAGGGAGTCCTTGGAAGTCACAATGCATAAATACTTCTAATAATAGAGCAAATTAATGTCAAGGCAGCCAATAGTGGAAAAAGTCTCAATGCAGCCATCCCTGTCAGAGGGCATCTGTAGGAGCGGCTCGGGGAAGTGGCACTTGCAGGAAGGCACTACAACTGTGTTCAAAAGAAAATCATTAGGCCTCAGCCGTTAATCCCCTCCCCCATCCTCTTCCTCTGGATCCTTCAAGGCAATTAACCAGTAGAAGGTGCTATTCTGCACCCATCTAATTCACACCAACCTGCATCCTTGGCCCAGAGCTGGTTTAACCCAGCTGAACTCTTATCAGCCTATTCCCTGTCCAGTGTTCCAAGAAGCCTCTACATTAGCCCCCAAGCAGAAAACCAGATCTTTTCTTATAACCCCTATTTACAAACCAATGCACAGTGATAGCTCACTAGCTATCAAACCTTCAGACCACGAATACATCAAAATATAACACACTTTGCTAACTATTAACCTCAAATACAATCTTTATTATCTTAACTGAGACAATCTACTTCTACCTAGAAAAGATGACCCTGGTCACAGTCACTACAGTAACAGTTGACTGAACAAATCACTGTCCCCAGCAAAGTCAGGGGTAATGAGGAATTCAAACGCTGACTATAAGGCCACGACATATAATAAGGGATTTTATCTTTACAGACACAAAAAAGAGAGAGCAGTTGAAACCAGGGCCGCAAAGGAAAGAAAGGGAGGTGGGTAAGAGGCGTCACTGAACATGTTTTTGAGTGTCCTTTAGTTTCCGACATACTCTTTTCCCTCTTACAAGGCTGCAATAAAAAAAAAAGAAAAAAAAAAAAAAAGGCCAGACAGGAGATAGGTGAGAGAAAGCTGAAGAAGAAAAGCACCCACCCTTCCCCCATCTCCTCTCCCCTCTCCCCAAAAGAGCTGTGTTTGTCTGTGCAAACCTAGTCCCAAATACGGGAGAGAGAGAATGAATGTGTGTGTGGAAGAACAATGAGCCCTCTGCCTGGTATTGTGTCTGTGTGTGTGTATGTGTGTGTGTGTGTCTGCCTCTTTTCCCTTCGACCTCAACAACAACAGGGAGAGCTGGAAGCCAGCTTTCTATCCAGCCCAGGCCAACAAAATCAAAATTGGTTTATAATTTACGGTGGAATTAACTCAGCAACCAGATCCAGGAAAGGCAACAGCTACTCAAAGATGATTTTATTACTGTCTAGATCCGTCTTCTCTCCCCTCCCCCAACAGACTGAGTCAAAAGACACCAGTGTACACACCAGACAAAAAGGTCTCACTTTAAATGGAAAGTAATTATCAAAATTGTTTCAAATCTTAAACATAGGACTGCATTAATCTTGTGTTACAATGTTTGTTTTGCAATTCACTGTGAGTTACCCTTTTACTAGTTATCTTTCTAGTGTTTAAAAAATTGCTTTGGAGAAAGCTATTTCAGGATTCATACAAAACTACTTTCTAAATGTACCTCAAAATAGTAACACATACTGAAACATTTAAAGCGCCCAGTTTCTCAAGGACACATTCTGCTTAAATCAATGTTTGAAGTCTGTAATCCAGAAAAATTGTAAGCAAACCTTGGAAAAGAGGCAGAGGAAAATGACAATTCAACAATGAATCATTTTGTTTTCCTTTCAACAACTTCTCAAACAAACCAGTTTCAAAGCAAAGGAAACCTGCAATGCTTTCCCCCTCCCTACACACACGCACAATCTATGTAAAACTACTTTTTCTTCTTTCCAAAAGCTTTAAAAAAAAAAAAAATACTACTACTACTAATAAACATGAAAGCCACTCTCCTTCAGAGAGACAAACTAAAACAGGATAAGAATCTTTTTCTACTGCAAGTGAATTTTAGTTTTAAAATTCAAGCAGCACGCAGAGCAGAGAACTAGAGATTTCAAACACAAAGAATCTTCCCCTAATGGGAAAATGATACTTTAAGTCCTCCTACCCCTCACGACCCCCCAAATCCTCAAACATTCAAGAAATTCGCAGTTTCGGTCCTGGACTTCCTCCCTCCTCGCCCCCGCCCCCCAGTTCAGCCCACGATTTTAGTCACATGAAAGAGTTTAACCTCAGACAAGTCAAAACAGAGCAAGACCGAGGAGCAAAGAAAGAGCCGGGGTCAGCAGGCGAAAGAGACAGTTACCTGGCCGGCAAAGGGTCGAGCGGCCCCGGCCCTTGATTCCCGCCTGCCCCGCCATGCGCGGCCCCCACCCGGGACCCCGGCTCCCAAGCCGACTCCTCGGGCCCCCCCACCCCCGCGCCCAGGACGAGGGGCCACAACTGCAGGCAGACGCCGCGCGCGGGCCACTCGGAGACTCACCTCCCCCGGATGCGCTACACCATCAATGGAGGTGTGTTCGGCCGGCTCCCGGGAAAGTGGGGGGACGGGGCTGCAGGCCCGCGGGGCTGGGGCCGCCGGACTCGGGCCGAGGGCGGGCCGGCCGCGGGAACAGAGCCAGGGGCTACGGGGGCTTCCCTCCCGTGACCTTTCGTGCGGGCCCCACCAGCCTCTGCGCTCGGCCAGTCCTTCAGGAGCGAGAGCCCAGGCTCATGTCTGGTTTAGTTTTTCTGAGGGCGAGGGGGCTCCCGTAGGATGATGGTGATTTTTTTTTTTTTTTCCTCTCAACTAGGAGAGAAAACGAGGCAGAGACAATGTGGGAGGCGAACGAGGGGAGACAAGCGGGGAGGCGGAGGCGGGAGCTAGACCCGAGCCGGGCGAGCGTCTCGGGCGTGCGGGAGGAAGAGGAGGCTGGGAGCGCGGGGGGCGGCTCGCGAGCGTCTGTGGGAGCAGCGGCGCCTCGGCGATGGTGGCCGAGCCGCTGCGGGGCTGCTGCACCGACCCGCCGCCCACTCCGCGCTCGGGCCCGGCCCACCTCGCAGTATCGCGCCCTGCCATTGGCGCGACCTGGAGTGACGCGCAAGGAGGCCTCACCAATGGGAGGCGGAGGGCGGGGAGAGGGGCGGGACTTCTTTGAGCTTTCTCTCTCTCTCTCTCTTTTTTTTTTTTTTTTTAATATCTAATAAAATGAGCAGAAGAGAAGGAGGGGAGCGGCCGAGCCCCTGCGACGCGGCGGCCAGGCTCGAGCGCGCGCTCCAGGCGACGGCTGGGCCGTGGGCTGATCTCCTCGCTGGCTGCGTCTTTGTGCGGGTCCTGGGCCGCGGCGCGCAGCGGGCAGGTCCCAGGGGCCGGGATGGCTGGAGTCCAGTTGCTCCTGTTATTACCAGGGTCACGGTTTGCTTTTTCAGCCACTTAAAACGCGAATTCATATCCCTGCGAGATCCGGAGTGGGTTCGAAAGATTCGCTCCAAGACTCGAAATTCTGATGCGCATTTACGTCTTCAGAATAAGTCTTTGGCAAAAGACTATTTAGAAGAAAAAAGAAATTGGTAGATTGCACTGCTAATATGAAAAAAAAAATTATAAAAATAGCAAGCCTGAAAAGAAAGTCTCATCAAGGAAAAAGAAGGGACACAGACACAGATTTCGGAAAGCGAGGAGTGTACACAACTCTATGCCGTAAGTTTGAAAAATAAAATCTAAAAACAGGAAAAAAAATCCAAGTATCACCTTTCTTTGAGAAATATTGTGTCCCACTTTCCCAAAAACTGATAATCACAGGGTCTCCACTGCTATAAGGGAATTGCGGGGCAGGCCAAATGTTCAGATTCCATTTTATATAATTTATAGGATTGAGGGGTTTGGAATTTTTAATTATGATTAGCAGTTTTTGAAATGCATATCATGCTTATTGAGTTCTTTCACAGACCCTGGCAAGAATCCAGGGTGAATCATCAACCTATTGTTGGTTTGTTAATACACTGAAATGCTTATTGGTCCTTATATCATACACTCTTCCTGAAGGAGCTCAGATCTGTATATAATAGAATAATTAAGGGATAGAACATAGCACAAAATAATTCACTCATCACTTTCAAATAAACTGATAATTTTCTCTTTGCAATATCTATTCAGATTGCAATTTCCACATCCAACAGTTTAAAAAATAATAGGACTAATAGATACTATTTGATGGTGACCACAGACATCTAAAATCAAATGTGTCTTTACCACTACCTTTCAGAGTAACTTTCAGCAGGAAAATTCCTTTCTGCTGCAATTCCAGCTATGAAATGGGGAAACTAGTTAATACCACCATATCTCTAATAATGTGAGAACTGAATTTTACAACATCATAAATTTGATAAACAGTTCTCAACCACCTAGATACAGATGGAACTATTCCACATCAGTTTGGAAATGATGAAAAGTAAAGTGCATTAGTTAGATGGCTTCGCTTGCCATCAAAGTCTACATTTACAGAAGCACTATTTCTAATAAATGTTCAGCTCTGTAGTGGAGGAATGGACAATGGTTCTAAGAGGATACCCAGAGGATCCTGCAGGGCCATTCAGCAGGGAAGAGAGAGGTTCTAGAAATCTGAGAGGGACTGACATCATTTTCACTTCTTTTTTTTTTAAATGTAGATTTAAAAGTCTTGAAATTCCACATTGTTATAAAGCATAATATTATTGTATTGGGCCAAAAATTAGCCAACGAGACCTGTTTAACTGTAACAATCCCATTCAAGAATTGTAGTCCAGCCATAAAGTCACAGAATACAGGCTTCCTTCCAAGGAACTTAGAGACTGATAAGGTAATAACAATACACTGTAATAAGAACAACGATTAAACCACTGTTTGAAAGCTTATTACATTCCAAGCACCAGGCAAAGCATGTTGCTTTCTTAGCCTACTTAGTCCTGACAGCAGTTCATGAAGTGTATTATTAGTATCTCCATTTTAAAGGTCAAGAAACTGGGGCTTAGGAAAGTTAAATAACTTGCTCAAGGTGAAAGAGTTCAAATATCTAGTAGGTTATTTTTCCCACGATGAAATTAGAAAAAGTTTCCTTATTTTCTTTTTGGCAAGCTTTAGAATATAGGGATCACTTATCTGAACCTGATAACATCAAGAAGGACTTTTGTTAGTTATTTTATATATCTTACTATGAGTAGAGGTGATTTAATTTGTATACAGAAGTCAAATCAGATATAATACTATTATTTAAAAGAAGCCAGGAGAAAAAGAGGTTATTTAATAAATGGTGTTGAGTAATCAGATAGCTCTGTGAATAAACAAAAACAACTCAGAAAAACAGAATTTTTTAAATTAGATTTCTGTTATTCCTAAACCTCTTTCCCTAAATTATAAATGGATATTTTTTTAATGTAAAAGTTGAAACCACTAAACCACTATTTCTTAGGTTGAGTTTACTTGTGTTTATTATTGTCTTCTATAACCTACATATAGGTTATGCTCATTTTTTGTATATGTCAGATATTTTGTTATTTTTTAAAATGAAACAATAAAAGTATTAAAGGAATACTAAAACTTTTTCCAGTCATAAATTGGAGAAGTTCTTTCTAAGCATGAAAGGAAGCCCAGAGGTCATAAAGAAAAAATATCAATAAATTTTGCTGCATAAATATTTTATGTCACTATAAAGCATAAAAAATACCATAGCACTGCAAGAAACAAGCTAACAGGGGAAATATTTTCAACACTATGCAACAGGGCTAACTTCCTGAATATGAACAGCTTGTTCAAATTTGTAAGAAAAAAAAAATCAATGGAAAAACATTGATATACATTCGTGCTCATACACAAAATATTGTGTTTGAGCAAAAAAAAGTCACAGAAAAAAATGTGTTCAGTAAACATATACTCAAAATGAAATAAAAGCAAATTAAAATCACCTCTTAGGAATTTTTTCTAACTTCAAAAATATTGATGAGAATGTGGGGAAACAGGCCCTCTGATGCACTGTTGGTAAAAATGTAATCATTCCATTTTTTAGAACACAATTTGGCACAATCTATGAAAATGATAAATGTCCATACCCTTTGATACAGTGACTCTGCTTCTAGAAAGCCATTCTACAAATAATTTTTCACAAATGTACAAAAATATATATAAAAGACTCACAACATTATTTATAATGGTGAAAACCAAAAAAAAGCCCAACACCCATCAACAAAAAATGTTTAAATGAATTATGGTACAAACATACAATGAAATACCTTACAACTTTCAAAAAGAATGTAGTAAATCTGACAACTAATAAAGAATAGTAGCCACAATTCAGAGTTAAATGAAAAAAGCCAATCACAGAACAATTATGTAAAGTATAATTCCATTTGTAGTCTAAAAATAACCATTTTGTATCTGCTTCAAAACATCTAGAAACTTTTCCACCTGGAAACATATCCACCAGGCATGGAAGGAAAATGAGGCAGGAAGAGGAGATTGACTTTTGACTTCATTCAACTCTGTTCTGTTTGATTTTTTTTCTTTTTATATCAAACATGTATAATTTTTAAAGAACTCAAATTATTTGAATGTATGGCCAGTAACTAGCCTTCATAATTCACCAGAAGTACTCAAGCTTTAGAACAAGTAAATTATTTTCCCCTAAAATGCCTTAAGCAAGACTGGGGTACTTTATCCAGTCTGGTAACAAACTGAAGCTCATTTCTAGGCATTTTCTTTGAATTTGCCTTTCGAGTTCATGTCGTACAGATACCAGCCAATAATGAGCTTCAGCTACCCCCACACACACATCATTGTACTTTTTAGGTCCATCCACCAGCAGTAATGGCTACTTACTCCTTTCTCGTTGCAGCCCCTCTTTCTGCAAGCATTCAGCACTCACCTTACATACCCACAGTGGGTTTGTACTTTATTATCTCTTGTGAACCAGACTTGCTCCCTCTCCAGCCTCCTTCCTCAGGACAAGAAACCCATGGTAGCCTTTGAAAGGCCCCCCACTGAGATGGAGCAGTGGGTGATTACTGGAGGCTTATTGCAAATTGCTGGAAGCACATGTCATGCGTGCAGACACATACAAAAATGAAACAGATTTTCCTCCCAAAAAAGGATCAAAATCAGAAACCTCTTTCCTTTGTTTGGACATGGCTTATCCTGGGCAGCAATTAAGGTTCTCAATTTAACTCCTGACTTGATGAATTTTCTTTCAACCAGAGTGAGTACAAGTGGAGCTTGCCCTTCTCTGAGTCACACTCAGCCAGCCAATAGCACAGCATGCTGTCCGAAGGCTCGAGGATTCCTTTTGGGTGAGATCTAAACCCCAAATCTGACTTCTGACCACGTGTGGCGATTGAAAAGTCACACAGGGCTTTGTGAAAGAATGAAGGGGAGGAGATGCTGATTTTCATTGTCTTGGCCCAATTCCAAGTTTGATCATTAGCTATCCTCCTCCTTTGTCTGCCTGCCGTCTCAGGGAGACGTGCTATTCCACACTTCCTGTTATAAACAGCTGTCCACTGTTAACTGAGAGAGCCAAAGAGCCAGTGGATTCCACCCTGGGGAAAGCTGCATTTCAAAATTAACATTTCCTCTGCATCTATTGGTAAATTCCTTAGGTTTACCTTGGAGGGAAGGTGTAGTTTTCTAGGGAGAATAAGGTCAGAATAATGGGGACTTGAAAATTATCTGCAAACCCTACTTTGTCTAAATGGTGAACAAAGAAAGCTGGCGTGGATCACAAAGGGGCCCTTGGAAGGAGGAGGCCAAAGAAAATATATTTTAGATCCTACCACATTATTTGGGCTATCAGAATTTAATCTTATAACATTGATGTCGCAGTTGCTATTAGCCACCCAAATGCATTGTCTTTTCAATCCAAGGCATATATACACACAGAGGAAACAGGCAAGTAACTCACAATCCTGCAAAATTCACCCTCGGTCATCCAGCTTTGGTGTCTAATTTGTACATCTCTGAGTCAGTCACTTTAATGCCTCTCTCTCTTTGACACTTAAGGCATCTTAATTTCAAAATATCCACATTCCTGATCCTCTCAGCCCCAAATGTCTCCTAGTACTCCAACTTCCAGAGTAAATTCTTCTTTGCTTACTTTTTCATCTTGAGAGCATTTTAACTTGGAAGCATTCAGAATGTCCTTCAATAAGCAAATGAGGGGCTTCCCTGGTGGTCCAGAGGTTAAGAATCCACCTTGCAATGCAGGGGAGGGGTTGCCATCTCCTTCTTCAGGGTATCTTCCCAACCCAGGGATTGAACCAGGGTCCCCTGCATTGCAGGCAGATTCTTCACCTTCTGAGCCACCAGGGACACCCTCTTCATTCATTTGCAATGCAGGGGATACAGGTTCGATTCCTGGTCCAGGAAAAGCCCACACGCCCATAGGGCAGCTCATCCCATGTACCACAACTACTGAGCCTGTGCTCTAGAGCCCACAAGCAGAAACTCCTGAAGCCCGTGCATTCTGGAGCCTGAGCTCTGCAACAAGAGAAACCGCTGCAATTAGAAGCCTGTGTACTGCAACTAGAGAGTAGCCCCTGCTCACCATAACTAGAAAAAGCCCACACAGCAACAAAGACCAAGCATAGTAAAAAATAAATAATTTTTTTAAATAAGCAAATGAAAGGTACATCATTCAATGAAATATTATTCAGCAGTAAAAAGAAAGAAACTGTCAAGCCTGGAGGAACCTCTTTAAGGCATTACTGAGTAAAAGAAACCAGTTAGAAAAAAGGTTACATACATAATGTGGGATTCCAACTATACGATATTCTGCAAAAGGCACTGAAAAAGACGTTCTGGAAAAGGAATTAGAAAGATCAGCAGTTGCCAGTAATCGGGGAGGGAGGGATGGCTAGGTGGAACCAGGGAACTTTCAGGATAGTGAAAACTATTCTGAATGATACTCTAAGGTGGATTCAAACCTTAGGGCAGATACAAACCCATAAAATATGCAACAAAGTAAACTCAAACTTCAGCTATTAACTTTAGTTAACAATAATGTATCCATATTGGTTCATCATTGTAACAAGTGGGCCATCATTGTAACAAATGTAACATTAAGGCAAGATGTGAATAATAGGGGAAACTGGGTCGGGGGAGGCAGATGAAAGGACACATAGGAAAAAAAAAAAGAAAGGACACATAGGAGCTCTGTGCTGTGAACCTAAAACTGCTCTGAGAAATAAAGCCTATTAATTAAAAAAAAAAAACACCAAGCATTTTAGTTCTCTTCTTTGTGTTGCAAAGAACAGAGACTCACTCAGCATCTCAAGTAACAGGAGATTTGCGTGCGGGTGTTCCCATAGGATGTTCCCATAGGAGCAAAGCTGAACCATGCAACCTCGGGAAAAGAAGGGACTAGAAGCAGGGCCGCAGGAAGGTCAGGACCCCCAGCTCTCTCCACGGATCAGCATCACTGGCCCACTGGTCTCATCTTTCCCACCAGCTGACCTCCTCACCCCTCTACACTTTAGCTTTTCTTCACTTCAAAGCGTCTGCTTTCTCATAATTTCAACTCCCTCATAATTGCAGCTTGCGTGGGGCCTCTCGCAGCTTCTCTGGTTTTTCTGGAGCTTATGACTTACCAGCTACAGCTGCTTCTGCCAGCTGCCTCGTGACTTTAGTATTTCCCTCTTAAAATTTCTAGGAGGGAGAAAGCTAATTGGCCCAGTCCATCATTTTAGACCCAGCCCTGGCCCCATCACTGCCCCACGGTGAGGTGCAGGTAGTAACAGAGGGGTGAACAGGGGTGAAGGATGGCAGTGAAAACCCCAGGAACTGCGGCTGAGCAGCCTCCCTTTGGAAGGGCCGGGGGAGGGGGGTGTATTGGGGGGGTATATCGGGGGTGGGGGAGGCAGCTTTCTAGTTAAGCCTAACACCCAGAGCATGCTTTTGGAATGGTGAGTGGCAAAAAAGACTAGAATTGAGTTACTTGGCAGCTAAGTGATTCAATACATTTTTTTCATAGTTACTTTTACAAGGGACATTTGACCTTTTTTTAAATTTTATTATTTCTATTTGGCTTCACCAGGTGTTAGTCAGAGCATGTGGGATCTAGTTCCCCAGCCAGGGATTGAACCCAGATCCTTTGTATTGAGAGCACAGAGTCTTAGCCACCGGACCACCAGGGAAGTCCCACATTTGGCCTTTCTGATGGAGAAAAACCCAAAAGGAGCAGACCACAAGTGACAGAATGTTCATGTTCTCCTGAATGATAGAAATTTCATGAGAGTGATTCCAGAGTACACCCCAGCAAAGACCTTCCAGCCAACCTGCCAAAGAGCCCACGGCCTTCAGACTGACAGCAAATTCTTACTGTAATCACTTGAAGAAACAGAAAGCCAAGAAAAATGAAGACAGATCTCCACTGTACACTGAAACACCATCCATTCCATCTGACCTAGTAATATGTGATTAATTTTCATCCCAGGGTGAAAGAAAGAGACTGGGGTTAGTGAGCCAGCAAGAGGTGACAAAATGACTTTCTCCTCAGACATAAAAACTTCGGGCAAGCTGTTTTTACCACAAATAAAAAAGGAATTTAAGCCCCAATAATGAAGAATAAAATGGAGGGAAAAGAAGCTACTGGGAAAAGAATCTTAAAAAGAATGGAGAGTTGATGAGTGTTTGAAAGTATTTTTTTTTTTAAGTATTTTATTTTTTTTTATTTATTTTTTTTTTGTAAGTATTTTATATGGAAATACTCCATCTTAAAAATTTAAGTGTGGGGGTACTCTTTCTGCCCCCTTCTGATGCTTATGTCAGAAGCTTTCTCTATCTCCTTTAAAAATAATAATAATAAATAAATGGATAAGGAAGCTGTGGTACATATACACCATGGAATATTACTCAGCCATTAAAAAGAATTCATTTGTATCAGTTCTAATGAGATGGATGAAACTGGAGCCCATTATACAGAGTGAAGTAAGCCAGAAAGATAAAGAACATTACAGCATACTAACACATATATATGGAATTTAGAAAGATGGTAACAATAACCCTATAAGCAAAACAGAAAAAGAGACACAGAAATACAGAACAGACTTTTGAACTTTGTGGGAGAATGTGAGGGTGGGATATTTCAAAAGAACAGCATGTATACTATCTATGGTGAAACAGATCACCAGCCCAGGTGGGATGCATGAGACAAGTGCTCGGGCCTGGTGCACTGGGAAGACCCAGGGGAATCGGGTGGAGAGGGAGGTGGGAGGGGGGATTGGGATGGGGAATACGTGTAACTCTATGGCTGATTCATATCAATGTATGACAAAACCCACTGAAATGTTGTGAAGTGATTAGCCTCCAACTAATAGATAATAATAATAATAAATAATAATAAATAATAATAATAATAAATAAATAATAATAAATTAAAAAGTTTAAGTGTGAATAGATGACTATAAATAAACTTATTCTCCTGGGGGGGGGGGTGGTGGGAATGGATACATGTGTAAGTATAACAGATTTACATTTTTATACACCTGAAGCTAACAGAACATTGTAAATCAACTATAGTCCAATAAAAATCTTTTAATAAATAAATTAAATATTCAATTTAAAATGTTAGTCCTATGAAAAATAAAGACAATTTTTATTTTTTTTAAAGTGACTTCCCTAGTGGTTCAGTAGCATCGACTCCTCACTCCCAATCCAGGGGGCCTGGGTTTGATCCATGGCCAGGGAGCTAGATCCCACATGCCCCAAATAAGACCTGGTACAGCCAAATAAAATTACAAAATAAGTTAAAAATAATAATTAAAAATAAAGAAATAGTGCTCGCTTCGGCAGCACATATACTAAAATTGGAACGATACAGAGAAGATTAGCATGGCCCCTGCGCAAGGATGACACGCAAATTCGTGAAGCGTTCCATATTTTTATAAGTTCAAAGTAGACTAATTGTGAGAACAGGCAGGAGGTATTTGCAGCTTGCTTTTAACAGTGGCAATCTTATTATTTGGCTTAAAATCTAAGAAGACTGTGAAATTATTCTGTGAGAAGGTAAACTTTAGTGCAGAGATTCGCCTCATCCTTGATGGTGAAGTGTCTTTAAATAAAATTTCTGTATATAAGATACAAAACTGTTTTGTTGCTCTAATGCTTATTTTTCTGTATTTGTTTACACATTAAATTCCTGCAAAAAAAAAATTTTTTTTAAAAAAATAAAAAAAATAAAGAAATAAACTAATAAAAGCAACAGGCTCATAGATCATGTCCAGCAGAGGTAAAGACATACAGTATCTCCACAGAAGGCGATACTGTGATAGAGAAAAACCAAAGTTGATAGTCACCCAGTTGTGTTTCACAAAATAAGGGTGGTGCCTTAAGGGTGGTGTCATCTGCATATCTGAGGTGATTGATATTTCTCCCTGCAAACTTGATTCAACCTTGTGCTTCATCCAGCCTGGCATTTCACATGCTATACTCTGCATATAGGTTAAATAAGCGGGGTGACAATATACAGCCTTGACACACTCCTTTCCCAATTTGGAACTAGTCTGTTGCTCCATGTCTGGTTCTAACTGTTGCTTCTTGACCTGCATACAGATTTCTCAGGAGGCGGGTCAGGTGGTCTGGTATTCTCATCTCTTTCAGAATTTTCCACAGTGTGTTGTGAGCCACACAGTCAAAGGCTTTGGCATAGTCAGTGAAGATGAAGTAAATGTTTTTCTCGAAATCTCTTACATTTTCTTTTTCTATGATCCAACGGATGTTGGCAATTTGATCTCTGGTTCCTCTGCCTTTTCTAAATCCAGCATGAACATCTAGAAGTTCACAGTTCACATACTGTTGAAGTCTGGCTTAGAGAATTTTGAACATTACTTAGCTAGCGAGTGAGATGAGTGCAATTGTGAGGTAGTTTGAACATTCTTTAGCATTGCCTTTGGGACTGGAATGAAAACTGACCTTTTCCAGTCCTGTGGCCACTGCTGAGTTTTCCAAATTTGGTGACATATTGCGTGCAGCACTTTCACAGCATCATCTTTCAGGATTTGAAATAGCTCAACTGGAATTCCATCACCTCCACTAGCCTTGTTCATAGTGATGCTTCCTAAGGCTCACTTGACTTCGCATTCCAGGATGTCTGGCTGTAGGTGAGTGATCACACCATCGTGGTTATCTGGGTCATTAAGGTCTTTTTTGTATAGTTCTTCTGTGTATTCTTGCCACCTCTTCTTAATATCTTCTGCTTCTGTTAGGTCCATACCATTTCTGTCCTTTATTGTGTCCATCTTTGGATGAAATGTTCCCTTGGTATCTCTGATTTTCTTGAAAAGATCTCTAGTCTTTCCCATTCTATTGTTTTCCTCTATTTCTTTGAAATGATCACTGAGGAAGGCTTTCTTATCTCTCTTTGCTATTCTTTGGAACTCTGCATTCAGGTGGATATATCTTTCCTTTTCTCCTTTGCCTTTAGCTTCTCTTCTTTTCTAAGCTATTTGTAAGGCTTCCTCAGACAACCATTTTGCCTTTTTGCATTTGTTTTTCTTGGGAATGTTCTTGATCAGTGCCTCCTGTATAATGTCACAAACCTCTGTCAGTGGTTCTTCAGGCATTCTATCAGATCTAATCCCTTGAATCTATTTGTCACTTCCACTGTATAATCATAAGGGATTTGATTTAGATCATACGTGAATAGTCTAGTAGGTTTTCCCTACTTTCTCCAATTTAAGTCTGAGTTTTGCAATAAGGAGTCCATGGTCTGAGCCACAGTCAGCTCCCAGTCTTGTTTTTGCTGACTGTATAGAGCTTCTCCATCTTTGGCTGCAAAGAATACAATCAATCTGATTTCAGTATTGACCATCTGGTGATGTCCATATGTAGAGTCATCTCTGGTGTTGCTGGTATGTTACGGTGTTTGCTGTGACCAGTGTGTTCTTTTGGCAAAACCCTGTTAGCCTTTGCCCTGCTTCATTTTGTACTCCAAGGCCAAACTTGCCTGTTACTACAGGTATCTCTTAACTTGCTACTTTTGCATTCCAGTCCCCTATGATGAAAAGGATACTTTGAGGGGTGTTAGCTTTAGAAGGTCTTGTTAGTCATCATTTCTTCAGCTTTAGTGGTTGGGGCCTAGACTTGGATTACTATGATATTGAATGGTTTGCTTTGGAAATGAACAAAGATCATTCTGTCATTATTGAGACTGAATCCAAGTACTGCATTTCAGACTCTTTTGTTGACTATGAGGGCTACTCCATTTCTTCTGAGGGATTCTTGCCCACAGTAGTAGATATAATGGTCATCTGAATTAAATTCACCCATTCCGGTCCATTTTAGTTCACTGATTCCTAAAATGTCGATGTTTACTCTTGCCATCTCCTGTTTGACTACTTCCAATTTGCCTTGATTCATGGACCTAACATTCCAGGTTCCTATGCAATATTGTTCCTTACAGCATCAGGCTTTACTTCCATCACCAGTCATATCCACAACTTGGCATTGTTTTCTCTTTGGCACCATCTCTTCATTCTTTCTGGAGTTATTTCTCCACTCTTCTCCAGCATATTATCCACCTACCAATCTGAGGAATTCATCTTTCCATGTCATATCATTTTGCCTTTTCATACTGTTCAATATAGAATATCTATATTAAATATATATTCAATGAAAGTTGCTCAGTCATGTCTGACTCTTTGCGACCCCATGGACTATACAGTCCATGGAACTCTCCAGGCCAGAACACTGGAGTGGGTAGCCCTTCCCTTCTCCAGGGGATCTTCCCAACCCAGGAATCAAGCCAGGATCTCCTGCATTGCCAGCAGATTCTTCACCAACTGAGCTATCAGGGAAGCCAATATTTAATATTGAATATCAAAAATATATTTTTGCCTTTTCATACTGATCAAAAATCCAATATGGAAAGCAAATAATATGGTTTAGAGACTCAAATGTGAAAACAAAATTTAGAAATTTTTAAGTGAAAAAGCAAGAGGGTTCCAGAAAAACATCTATTTCTGCTTTAATGACTATGCCAAAGCCTTTGACTGTGTGGATCACAATAAACTGTGGAAAATTCTGAAAGAGATGGGAATACCAGACCACCTACCCTGCCTCTTGAGAAACCTGTATGCAGGTCAGGAAGCAACAGTTAGAACTGGACATGGAACAACAGACTGGTTCCAAATAGGAAAAGGAGTATGTCAAAGCTGTATATTGTCACCCTGCTTATTTAACTCATATGTAGAGTACATCATGAGAAACGCTGGGCTGGAGGAAGCACAAGCTAGAATCAAGATTGCCAGGAGAAATACCAATAACTTCAGATATGCAGATGACACCACCCTTATGGTAGAAATTGAAGAAGAACTAAAGAGCCTCTTGATGAAAGTGAAAGGGGAGAGTGAAAAAGTTGGCTTAAAGCTCAACATTCAGAAATCTAAGATCATGGCATCTGATCCTATCATTTCATGGGAAATAAATGGGGAAACAATGGAAACAGTGGCTGACTTTATTTTTCTGGGCTCCAAAATCACTGCAGATGGTGATTTGCAGCCATGAAATTAAAAGACGCTTACTCCTTGGAAGGAAAGTTATGACCAACCTAGACAGCATATTAAAAAGCAGAGACATTACTTTGCCAACAAAGGTCCATCTAGTCAAGGCTATGGTTTTTCCAGTGGTCATGTATGGATGTGAGAGTTGGACTATAAAGAAAGCTGAGCACCAAAGAATTGATGCGTTTGAACTGTGTTTTTGGAGAAGACTCTTGAGAGTCCCTTGGCCTGCAAGGAGATCCAACCAGTCCATCCTAAAGGAGATCAGTCCTGAGTGTTCATTGGAAGGACTGATGTTGAAGCTGAAACTCCAGTACTTTGGCAACCTGATGCAAAGAGCTGACTCATTTGAAAAGACCCTGATGCTGGGAAAGATTGAGGGCAGGAGAATGGGCCGACAGAGGATGAGGTGGTTGGATGGCATAACCGACTCGATGGACATGGGTTTGGGTGGACTCCAGGAGTTGATGATGGACAGGGAGGCCTGGCATGCTGTGGTTCATGGGGTCACAAAGAGTCGGACATGATTGAGCGACTGAACTGAACTGAACTGAAGTGAAATATATGAGAAGTTTTTGAACAAGGCTCAAAAAGAACAAACTGTTCAAAGACACATTTGACTATAGTATAAAGACTTTTTATGATGTTGTGTCGAAGTAAGTGAAACTCACAAATTGGTTAGATCATTGTAATTTCTATTACTGTGAAAGGATTAGTGATTGAAATATATAAAGAAAGATTGTAAGTATATGTGAAAAAGGGGGAAAAAAGCAGTAGAAAAGTGGGAAGAGAATAAGATCTGCAGGAGAATCTGTAAGTCCAATAAACATAAAAAGATTCTCAATCTCTCACGTGTTAATTTTTGTTGTCTTAATAGTTTCAATATACACACAGATGACCTTTCTAACAACTTAGCTTCTTTTGTGTGTGTATGTGGTAAAACATACCTAACAAAGAATTTACCATTTTAACTATTTATAAATGCATAGCTCAGGAGTGTTAAATACCTTCCCATTGTTGTACAACCAGCCTCCATTTACAAGATGAAAATCTTACAAAATTACAGCTGTATAGCCATTTAATAATAACTCTCCACTTCCTCCTCCATGTGTGGGATCTTAGTTCTCTGACCAGAAATCTAACCTGTGCCCTCCTCAGTGGACGCACTTAGTCTTAACCACTAGACTGCCAGGGAAGTCCCAGGTCTATTGACTTTAGGTATCTTCCATAAGTGATATCAAATAGTATTTGTCTTATTGTCACTGGCTTATTTCACTTAACATAATGCCCTTATATTGATTTGCTAGGGCTGCCCTAACCAAGTACATAGACTGGATGGTTTAAACAACAGAAATTTATTTCCTCATGGTCTGGAAGCTAGAAGTCTAAGATCAAGGTACTGACAGAGTTTGTTTTTCATGAGGCCTCTCTCCTGGCTTGCAAACAGCCATCTTCTCCCAGTGTCCTCAGGTGGCCTTTCTTCTGTGCAAGCATCCCTGTTGCCTCTTCATCTTCTTGTAAGGACACCAGTCCATTGGATTAGGGCCCCAAACTAATGACCTCTCTTAGCCTTTGTCACTTCCAAAAGGCTCTATCCCTAAATACAGTGAGATAGGGGATTAGGGCTTCAAGATATGATGATATAATTTTCTAGGGCACACAGTTCAGTCTATAGTACTCTTCATGGCTTATTCATGTTGCAGCATGTGTCAGAACTTCCTTTTTAAGGCTGCATAGTATTCCATTGTATATACTTACCATACTTTGTTTATCTATTCATTGGTCAACAGATATTTAGGTTGCTTCATCAAGTTGGACTTTTGGCTATCACAAATAATGCTGCTATGAATGTAGGCATACAAACACACTATCTCTTTGAGACCCTGCTTTCCTTTCTTTTGGGATATATACAGAAGTGGAATGGGATTTCCTGGTGGCTCATTGGTAAAGAATCCACCTGCAATAAAGGAGACATGGTTCAATCCCAGGGTCGAGAAGATCCCCTAGAGAAGGAAATGGCAACCCACTCCAGTGTTCTTGCCTGGGAAATCCCATGGACAGAGGAGCTTGGCAGGCTACAGTTCATGGGGTTGCAGGAGTCAGACACAACTTGGTGACTAAACCACCACCACAGAAATGGAATTGGTGGATCATATGGTAATTTTATTTGTAATTTTTTGAAGAAACACCATACTATTTTCCAAAGTAGCTGCACCATTTTACATTCCCACCAACAGTGTATCAGAGGTCAAAATTCTCCACATCCTCACCTGCACCTGTCATTTTCTGTTTTCTTTCTTTTTTTTAATAGCAGTCCTGCTAGTGGGTGGGAGGTGATACCAACCACTTAGCTTCTTGAACTTGCACTTCTTTCCTCCAATGCTCTTTGTCGCAAACCTTATATTTCCAAATGCTGCCACCTCAACCTAATTTTAGTGTCAGGTGTCTCATCCTATAAACACCTCCTTCTAGCTCTGTTGTCATTCCTCCATTATCCCATTCCAACAATACTTTGACTCCAGTGAGATATCTAATCCATTGATCCTAACATCTCTTCACTTTTAAGGATACTCTAGGTCCTTAAATTCAGGAGGACTTACCCCTTTCTGAAAGAGAGTTGACCTATATAAACAGTCTGTGCTCACTTGCATTTCTATTTACCCATTTCTTTTACCTTTATTTTTTTTCCCCCGCGAATCGCTCAGCTTGCAGGATCTCAGTTCCCTGACCAAGAAATAAATCCAGGCCACTGCACTGAAAGTCTGGAATCCTAACCACTAGGCCACCAGGGAACTCCTCACCTTTTAAACTGCTGAAATTAATCTAGGAGAACAAGCATAATTACTTAGCTACAGTTACTAGAATACACTGAATCATTTTCTATCTCACCTAAAATAAGTGCTTTGCCCTGTGATGTTTACAATAATCAAGGTTAATACAGATTAAAATAGACATACAAATATTGAGTATGCAAAGCTACAGTCATTGTTTGTTTTTTCTTTTAATTAATTAAGTTATTGGCTGTGCCGGGTCTTCATTGCTACATGGGCTTTTCTCTGTATTCGATGAGTGGGGGCTATTCTCTAGTTGCCATGCACAGGCTTCTCTTGTTGTGGAGCACAGGCTCTAGGGTGCTTGGGCTTCAGTAGTTGTGGCACGTGGGCTCAAGAGCACAGTCTCAATTGTTGTGGTGCACAGGCTTAGTTGTTCTGCAGCATGTGGAATCTTCCTGGACCAGGGATCAAACCCATGTCTCCTGCATCGGCAGCTGGATTCTTTACAACTGAGCCCCATCGGGGAAGCCGGGCATTGTTTTTATTTTAAATATTTTCTGAGACCATGTAGTTGGGCTGTGTGTGCATAATGGCAAGTATCTGTGTGTTTGAGAATTTGGATTCTTGTCTTTCGCACCCAAATCCGGATCAGTCCTAATGCCATATCTCCAGTGACCTCACGCTCTTTCCTTTCCATCCCTGTTTACATCCCATGGTCAATCCCTCGACTCTCTCCCTTGCATGTATCCTCAGCAATATCCCCAGTCTTGCTTCCTAGTGTTTCCTGGGCAAACTGACAACCACGGTGCTAATTCCAACTTGCTGCCTACTAGACACCTGCACCTGTCCAGCCTAATGAGGCTGACATCACACTGCCTGTTTTCATTTTAAATTCATGACCACAAACCTCAAGTGGCCTCTTAATGCCCTTGGCAGTCATACAATACTAACCCAGGTTCATTTCTCTCCTGATTTTCTTGCCTGTGATTTCACATCCTCTCCTATCTCCTCAAACCTCCAACACCTCATTCCTTCTTTCCAGGTTCATCTCAGATGTGGATGCAATTAGCAGAGAAACTCTGCAAACTGCCCCCTCCCCACATCCATCCATCTATCCTTCTCTAAGCCCCCACATCCTGGCTTCCTGCCAGCTGTTACACATGCATCATCAGTGGTCCTGTCAAAGCCCCACCCTCTGCTCCTGTCCTTGATCCCATCCCCCATCATTACTCAAGAATATCACTCAGCAAAAAAGTGAAAGAGCTAACTTAAAACTAAATATTAAAAAAACTAAGATCATGGCATCTGGGCCCATTACTTCATGGCAAATAGAAGGGGAAAATGTGGAAGTACTGACAGATTTCCTCTTCTTGGGCTCTAAAATCACTCCGTATGGTAACTGCAGCCATGAAATCAGAAGATGTTTGCTTCTTGGCAGAAAAGCTATGACAAACCTAGATAGTGTATTGAAAAGCAGAGACATTACTCTGTCAACAAAAGTTCGTATAGTCAAGGCTATGGTCTTTCCAGTGGTCACATGCACTTGTGAGAGCTGGACCGTAAAGAAGGAAGAGCACCAAAGAATCGATGCCTTCGAACTATGGTGCTGGAGAAGACGGCTGAGAGTCCCTTGGACAGCAAGGAGATCAAACCAATCTTAAGGGAAATCAACCCTAAATACTCATTGGAAGGACTGATACTGAAGCTGAAACTCCAGTATTTTGTTCATCTGATGTGAACAGTTGACTCATTGGAAAGGTCACTGATACTGGGGAAGACTGAGGGCAGAAGGAGAAGAGGCCGTCAGAGGATGAGATGGCTGGATAGCATCACCGATGCAATGGACGTGAACTTGGGCAAACTTCTGGAGATGGTAAGGGACAGAAAGGCCTGGCATGCTGCAGTCCATGGGGTCACAAAGAGTTGGACATGACTGCGCGACTGAACAATTTACCCTTCATCTCTCAGCAACTTACCCTTCTCCCTGCTACATCCATTTCTTGCTGTCTGCTAACTCATTCTCATTAGAATAAAGCTAAGATGTTTTTTCTTCCACCTTAGGCCTTCTGTTGACCACACTTTACATGTTACATATTCCCTCATTTCTTTGCTCCCTTTAGAAGCAAAACACTTTTGAAAGAATGGCCTATACTTGTTTCCTTCAGTTCCTCTTTTCCCATTCTCTCTCATTTATTTGATAAATCTTTATTGAATTTGTTACAATACTACTTCTGTTGTTTATGTTCTGTTTTTTTGACCAGGAGGCATGTATGATCTTAGCTCCCTAACCAGGGATTGAACCCACAGTCCCTGCATTGGAAGGTGAAGTCTTAATCACTGGACCACCAGGGAAGTCGTTCCCATTCTTTCTCTCTTTTATTTATTTATTTTTGGCTGTGCTGGGTTTTGTTGCAGTGTGTGGTCTTTCTCTAGTTGTAGCAAGTAGAGGCTACTCTCTAGCTGTGCTGTGTGAGCTGCTTATTGCAGTGACTTGTCTTTTGATACATGGGTTCTAGCATGCAGGCTTAGTTGCTCCATTGCAAATGGGATCTTCCCAGACCAGGGATCAAACTGATGTCCCTTGCATTGCAAGACAGATTCTTAACCACTGGACCACCAGGGAGTTCAGTTCAGTTGCTCAGTCATGTCCGACTCTTTGCGACCCCATGAACCACAGCACGCCAGGCATCCCTGTCCATCACCAACTCCCGGAGACCACCAGGGAAGTCCCTCCCCTTCTCTTTTAAATCCACTCCAATCTCATGTTGATTCAACCTCTGCACCAAAACTTTTCCTCTTGAGGTCAACATGAACTCCACATTACTAGAAAGAAGAGGCGATTCTGTCCTCCACTTTCTTTATCCATCAGCAGTATTTGAGACAACTGATCACCACGTCTATCCTGGGGAAAAGTGAAAGTGTTAGTCACTCAATTGTGTCCAACTCTTTTTGACCCTGTTGGACTATAGCCCACCAGGCTCCTCTGTCCATGGAATTTTCCAGGCAGGAGTACTAGAGTGGGTTGCCATGTCCTTCTCTAGGGGATCTTTCTGACCAAGGGCTTGAACCTGGGTCTCCCTCGTTGCCGGCAGATTCCTTATTGTCTGAGCCAGCAGGGAATCCAGGAACTAAAATCCAACAAGCTGAGTGACCAAAAAGACAAAAACAAATGAAACAGAACAAAAACCTGAAGCAAATATGAAGAAAAAATTTTTTTCAAAATCTATTATCTCCTGTATTAACAAAAAGTTTTTTAAAAAATATTCAAGGAATCACTTTGCTGTACCCCTGAAAATAAAACAATATTGTAAATCAACTATAGTTCAATTTTTTAAAAATTTAAGGAAACAAACACTAATCACAGACTCCTCATAGTATTAGGAAAAGCCATTTTCTTTCTCCTCCACATTTTTAAACACAAATCCCAGTGCTCAGTTTACAAAGACCTTTTCACCAATCTAGATAAGCTCAGCAACAGATAAGAGAAGTGTCAAGTGCCCTTCCCAGTAAACAAAGGTTCCATATGCTTTGCATAGAATCTCAAAGCTGAACTGAATGGGATTTAAGATCCAGTTTAGGAAACAGCTCTTTGAAATGTTTAATTTGTGTTGCTCAGTCACTGAATTATGTCCAATACCTTATGACCCTATGAACTGTAGCCCACTAGGCTTCTCTGTCCATAACATTTTCTAGGCAAGAATACTGGGGTGGGTTGCCATTTCCTCCTCCAGGGGGTCTCAACCCAGGGATCAACCTGGGTCTCCTGCATTGACAGATGGATTCTCTACTACTGAACCAGTCTGTCCTAAAGGAAATCAGTCCTGAATACTCATTGGAAGGACTGATGCTGAAGCTGAAACTCCAATAATTTGGCCACCTGATGCAAAGAACTGACTCATTTGAAAAGACCCTGATGCTGGGAAATATTGAAGGCAGGAGAAGGGGATGACAGAGGATGAGATGTTGGATGGCATTACTGACTCAATGGACATAAGTTTGAGTAAACTCTAGGAGCTGGCAATGGACAACTCCAGCAGTTGGCGTGCTGCAGTCCATGGGGTCACAAAGAGTTGGACACTTCTGAGTGACTGAACTGAACTGAACTGAGCCACCTGGGGAGCCCTTTTGAAATGTATCCCTGTTCAGAGTGGAGAATCTTTTATCTGACTTCAATCCCTATGAAAAGACTTCGGTATCAGTGTTTCTAATCACTGGGGGCACTGTTGACAGCTATACATTCAGTTTATGTCACTTTTTTTAAAGTGATATTTGATCTCTTAGGTAAATATAAACATCTACAAATCAATAAAATGGTTCCCATGAATGATAACAGCAATTGTCTCATCTAGTCAAGGATGTTAGCACTGATCTAGATCCTCAGGATAATGTAAACATACAAATATCCCTAAAAGCAAGATGTTGTTGTTGTTCAGTCACTAAGTCCTGTCCCATCTTTTCGATCCCATGGACTGCAGCATGTCTTTCACTGTCTCCCAGAGTTTGCTCAAATTCATGTCCATTGAGTCCATGATGCTATCTCATCCTCTGTCACCCTCTTCTCTTCCTGCCCTAAATCTTTCCCAGTACCAGGGTCTTTTCCAATGAGTCAGCTCTTCGAATCAGGTGGCCAAAGTATTGCAGCTTCAGCTTCAGCATCCATCCTTCCAATGAATATACAGGGTTGATTTTCTTTAGGTTTTGCTCTCCCTGCTGTCCAGGGGACTCTCAAGAGTCTTTTCCAGCATCACAATTTGAAAGAATCTATTCTTTGGGGTTCAGCCTTCTTTACGGTCCAACTCTCATATCTGTACACGACTACTGGAAAAACCATAGCTTTGACTATATGGGCCTTTGTTGGCAAAATGATGTCTTTGCTTTTTATTATGCTGTCTAGTTTGTCATAGCTTTCCTTCCGAGGAGCAAGGGTCTTTTAATTTCATGGCTGCAGTCACCATCTGCAATGATTTTGGAGCCCAAGAAAATAAAATCTGTCACTGTTTCCACTTTTTCCCCATCTATTTGTCATGAAGTTTTGGGACCAGATGCCATGATCTTAGTTTTTTGAATGCTGAGTTTTAAGCCAGCTTTTTCACTCTCCTCTTTCATCTTCATCAAGAGGCTCTTTAGTTCCTCTTTGCTTTCTGCTGTTGAAGTGGTATTATCTGCATATCTGAGGTTGCTCATATTTCGCCTGGCAATCTTGATTCCAGCTTGTGATTCATCTAGCCAGACATTTTGCATGATGTACTCTGCATATAAGCAAGGTGAGAAAAGTACAAACTTAACAGAAACCAAGTATTTCAAATCTGTGAAAATTTATCTTAGAATCTCATAATGCTTCATGACTGTAGAACCCCCACAATCACCTCATCAGACTCTGGTTTCAGAACCTTAAATATTATCAGTGACTGTTTTGGGTTGAACTGTGTCCTTCAGAAAAGATATTGAGATCCTAACCCCTGCCACCTCAGAATGTGACCTTATTTGGAAGAAAGGTCATTGCAGAGATAACTAATTAAGATGAGGTCATATCACAAGACACTGCTTTAGAAAAGCTCTGCGGTGGTAGTGTTCTTACTTGCTCTAAGTACTAATAAATCCTTCCTTCTCCTGGAAAAGAAAAAAGAAAAAGACGAGACCTCACTTTGCTGACAAAGGTTTGTATAGTCAAAGCTATGGTTTTTCTAGTAGTCATGTACAGATGTGAGAGTTGGACCATAAAGAAGTCTGGGTGCCAAAGAATTGATGCCTTCTAATTGTCATACTGAAGAAGACTCTCGAAAATCCCTTGGACAGCAAGGAGATCAAACTGATCAATCCTAAAGGAAATCAACCCTGAATATTCATTGGAAGGACTGATGCTGAAGCTGAAGCTCTGTATACCTGATGTGAAGAGCCTACTCATTGGAAAAATCCCTGATGCTAGGAAGAATTGAGGGCAGGAGGAGAAGGGAATGACAGAGGATAATATGGTTAGATAGCATCACCAATTCAACAGACATGAATTTGAACAAACTCTGGGAGATAGTGAAGGACAGGGAAGCCTGGAGTGCTACAGTCCGTGGAGTCACAAAGAGTCAGACACAACTTAGTGACTGAACAACATACTGGAGTAGGGTGTGTACATAGTACAATATGACCCATGTCCTCATAAGAAGATGGCCATGTGAAAGCACAGATACTCAGGGAGAATGTCAGGGAGATGGAGGTAGAGGGCTCATGCAGTGTTTACAAGCCAAGGATCACAGGGATTGTTGGCAGTCACCAGAGCTAGAGGGAAGCATGGAACAGTCTCTATCACAGCTCTCAAAGGGAACCAACCTGGCCAACACCTTCATACTGGACTTTTAGGCTCCAGAGTTGCAACATAATAAATATCTGTTATTTTAAGCCACCCAGTTTGTGGTCCTTTGTTGCAACAGTCCCAGGAAACTACTAGAGTGATGCTAAGAGCTTTTGTTTAGGTAGGTTTTTTTCTCTCCAATATGAATTGTATCCAGTGTCTTTGAAACATCTGTTCAGTTCAGTTCAGTCGCTCAGTCGTGTCTGACTCTCTGGGACCATGAATCACAGCACACCAGGCCTCCCTGTCCATCACCAACTCCTGGAGTCTACTCAAACACATGTCCATCGAGTCATTGATGCCATCCAGCCATTTCATCCTCTGTCGTCCCCTTCTCCTCTTGCCCCCAATCCCTCCCAGCACCAGGGTCTTTTCCAATGAGCCAACTCTTCGCATGAGGTGGCCAAAGTACTGGAGTTTCAGCTTCAGCATCAATCCTTCCAATGAACACCCAGGACTGATCTCCTTTAGCATGGACTGGTTGGATATCCTTGCAGGCCAAGGGACTCTCAAGAGCCTTCTCCAACAACACAGTTCAAAAGCATCAATTTTTCAGCACTCAGCTTTCTTCACGGTCCAACTCTCACATCCATACATGACCACTGGAAAAACCATAGCCTTGACCAGACAGACCTTTGTTGGCAAAGTAATGTCTCTGCTTTTTAATATGCTATCTAGATTGGTCATAACTTTCCTTCCAAGGAGTAAGCGTCTTTTAATTTCATGGCTGCAATCACCATCTGCAGTGATTTTGGAGCCCAAAAAAATAAAGTCTGACACTGTTTCCATTGTTTCCCCGTCTATCTTCCATAAAGTGATGGGACCAGATGCCATGATCTTAGTTTTCTGAATGTTGAGCTTTAAGCCAACTTTTTCACTCTCCTCTTTCACTTTCATGAAGAGGCTTTTTAGTTCCTCTTCACTTTCTGCCATAAGGGTGGTGTCATCTGCATATCTGAGGTTATTGATATTTCTCCTGGCAATCTTGATTCCAGCTTGTGCTTCATCCAGCCCAGCATTTCTCATGATGTATTCTGCATAGAAGCTAAATAAGCAGGGTGGAAACAAAAAAAAAAATAATAAGCAGGGTGACAATATACAGCCTTGATGTACTCCTTTTCCTATTTGGAACCAGTCTGTTGTTCCATGTCCAGTTCTAACTGTTGCTTCCTGACCAAACATAAGAATACACAAATATGGGACTTTCCTGGTGGTCCAGTGGCAAAGATGCCATACTTCCAATATGGGGGGCCCGGGGTCAATCCCTGGTCAGAATACTAGATCCCTCACATCGCAATGAAGATGGAAGATCACAGCCAGTTAGATAGTCAAAATATTAAAAGAAAATTTGAATTCAAAGAATCTACAAATGCACATTTCTTTGGCTGTCAGAACAAGAGCATCACCACAGGTCACATAGCCTCTGGGAAAACTCTACTGCATACTCCCCATTGGATGGGACTGGAAAAAGGCAAATCATATCCTAATTTGTTGCAAAAATAGTTTTAGCCCCACAGACCCCAATAAGGGTCCCCAGACCTCACTGTAAGAACTGCTGACTAATCCAAATTTTGTCTTTGATCTCGATGAGGAAACTGAGGCTCAGTAATGGGGAACCGGCCTCTCTCATCAGCTTCCCCACTCCCTGGTGAGCGTTCCTAGAATCACAGAGCCACAGAAAAAATGTTATTTACAGAAGGGCAAAAGACAAGTAATGGTGTAAAACCACCTATTAATCCAGACTAGATGCTGGTCTAGACTTTGTAACATCGTTAAGCACAGGTCCTTTCTCTTTTTAATTTTATAGGGGTATAGTTGATTTACAATGTTGTGTTAATTTCTGCAGTACAGCAAAGTGATTCAGTTACACATATGTATTCTTTTTCATGTTCTTTTCATTATGGTTTAATCACAGAATATTGAATATAGTTCCCTGTGCTATACAGTAGGACCTTGTTGTTTATCCAATTCTGTATATAATAGATTGCATCTGCTAAGCCCAAACTCATCCACAACCACAAGTCTGTTCTTCATATCTGTGAGTCAAGCACAAGTCCTTTAAGTGGGCTTGTGCACAGCACTCATATATTTTAAATATTTTATTTATTTAATTTGTCTGCACTCTGTCTTAATTGCAACAGATGGGATCTAGGTCCCTGACCAGTGATCGAACCAGGGCCTCCTGCCTTGGAAGCCTGGAGTCTTAGCCACAGGAATACCAGGAAAGTCCCACACTCATTTATTTTAAAAAGTGATTTAAAGAGTATGGTTCACATTTTAAGCCAGGAACAAATGCTTTTCTTCAATATCTAGGAAACATCTGATTCTTGTGGTTTTTAAAAAATATTTATTTACTGATTTTTGGCTGTGGTGGGTCTTTCTTGCTGCATGCAGTCTTTCTCTAGTTGGGGTGAGCAGAGGCTACAATTTGTTGCTGTGCACGGGCTTCTCATTGCAGTGGCTTCTCTTGTGGAACACAGGCTCTAGGCACATGGGCTTCAGTAGTTGTGGCATGTGGGCTTTGTTGCAGGTGTGGCATATGGGCTTAGTTGCTCTTTGGCATGTGGAATCTTCCCCAACCAGGGATCAAAATGGTATCCCTTGCATTGCAAGGCGATTCTGAACCACTGAAACACCAGGGAAGACTGGAAACATCTGATTCTGATGTCACAGAGCCCCCGATATTGTATGAAGAAAATGTGAATGCACATGTGTGTGTGCATGCATGCATGTGTGTGTGTATGTGTGTGTGTGCCTGACATATGCACTTTCTTGTAGTTGTTGTTCAGTCACTAAGTGGAGTCCAACTCTTTGAGACCCCATGGAGTGCAGCATACCAGGCTTCCCTGTCCTTCACTATCTTCTGGAGTCTGCTCAAACTCAAACATACTGAGTTGATGACGCCATCCAACCATCTCATCCTTTGTCGCCCCCATTTCCTACTGCTCTCAAACTTTCCCAGCATCAGCATCTTTTCTAGTGAGTTGGCTGTTCATATTAGGTGGCTCCATAATGCTCCTTGGGTTTTCAAAGGGGGTCCAAGACTCAGAAAAGGGTGATACACTACTGCATGAGGAAAAGGTCATCCAAAGGGTGCTGACTTAGAGGCTTACTCTCTCTGCTGAGTGAGAACTTTGAAATCAAGCTGCTTCTCTTTTTCCTGCCAAGGACAAGGCTTTCTGCATGACTCTCGCTGATGAGTGAATGGGACCTCCCTCAGCCTTGAACCTTTGACTCCACTGTCTCATGACATGAAAACAACTGTGCATGAAACAGCCAATTCATTAAAAAGTCGTGTGAAGAATGACCTCTGCCTGCAGTAGCCATCAAGTTACAGAATGATTTAGGGCTGGAGGCGAGGGAGGGGGCACCAAGAGGCAGAGACCCTGCCCCTTTTGCTGTCTCTTCCCCAGAATCACCAAATGTTCATATAAACATAAACCCTGAAACAATGACATATACAATTCTAAATATTTTAATATTTAAACACAAATAGGTGAACCTTCATGGACTAAATTCAGTTATAGGTAACTAAGATATTTATGATTGGAAATAAGCAGTAAATATATATATATTTATATTCATAGAATATATGAAATTTACAGGGACTTGCCTGGTGGTCCCATGGCTGACTCCATGCTCCCAATGCCAGGGGCTCAGGTTCAATCCCTAATCAGGGGTCTAGATCCCACATGCCACAACTAAGACCCAGCACAGCCCAGTAAATAAATAAATGAATTTTTTTAGAAGAAGATATGAAATTTATAAATGCTATTGTTTTCCCTCCAACTATCTGACATTTAATTTCATGAGAATCAAGTATCAGTTGTTTGTCCTTGCAAGTTCATGTTCATTAATCAGCTACACCTCCCCAAATCATGTTATTTTTAGAGGATTCTGAGCAGTGAAAATTAGCAGATTGACTTCTCAGCTAAATGCCAAACTATGCAGCATGAAAACATTTTTTTTTAAAACTTCAATTGAACAAATGTTTGAAATAACTCATCTCTTATTTTTGTATATTTGGTGGCACGACAAAAAGAGGTCCTGGCTGTTTCTGGAAAAGGAAATGTCTCTTCCAAGAAGTGTATTGGTTCACCTTCAAATTCACAAATGCAGAAACTGCTTCCAGCAATGAAGCTCTTTCCCCCTGAGTGCGATTTAATTGCATATTCCTCAAAATCCCTTCTTATGAATTCTGTTTATACTTCTCAGCAATAAAAAGTAGTTCATTCTTGGTTTTCATCTGGTAAAATATTACCATTTAATTAAAGTATTTTGGTTTGAGTCCAAAACAGTCTCTTCACTATTCATAGAAGTTATAGGTTTTCTGATGGATGCCAAGACTGTTAAGAATGTTCATTATAATCATTACCCATCTATATATTATGGTTCTCTCTGTTTTACAGTTCATTATTTAATAGTGCTTATCTGAAAGGTTATAGTCATTATAGGATCATTTGGCTTATTCTTAACTTGGGTAATTTATAAATAATTTCACAGGTATCTTTGTGTTGTATTTGTCGACAAGGATCTGATTCAGGATATGGAATCTTTAGATTACAAATGCTTCACTGGTTTGACCAGATGTGTGCTAGGTTGCTTAAGTCATGTCTGACTCTTAACCAGATCCCCTTCAGCATTTCCTTGTTTCAAATAATTATCACCTTGTCAGATAAATGCTATATCCATTCTAATGGGGCAAACTGATTTTTAAAATCATGTTACCTTCAATATAAACCTCAGAAATCAATAATCCAAGTTGTATCTCCTTGTCATTAATGTACATTCATAAAAGCCTTCATATTAAAAAAAAGGAAAGCTGAAGAAATGTAAAAAATCTTAGAAGGTATTTTCTGTAATAAAATATTTTGTGTTTCTAATGAAATCAATCAAAAGCACAAAAATTCTAAAGGAATTATATAAATGCAATAAATCATCCCAAAGAATAAGGGGTGCAGTTAACATCTATAGGATGGTTCCTTGCAATGAGGAAATGCACAAGGGATACATTAGCCAGATCATTGAGATTCTGGCTGATATACCCCTTTGTCAACCTGTCCCTTATGGAGGAACACAAGTCGACTTTTGAGGCTCATTAAAAAGAGCATCTTAACTCTTAAGAGTTAAGATAAAGAGCATTTTTTATTCACATCTTAACTCAAAATCAGAACTTTTTCACTTATTCATAAAAGATAAGAATGTCTGAGCCATCAGTAACAATTGGTCTATTGCACAGATATTTGTTCCCTTTCCATACCAGCCTTTTTCCTGGGAGCGGAGCATCACTTAGGATCTAGCAGGTACCTTGGAAGCCTGCTGATGCTTGACATTTCACTAACTGCATGGCACTCCTTTGAGGTTGGTAAATAAGCCACACTGCATTTCTGAGAACAGATTTGAATGGGTCATCTTGAATTACTTTGGTCCAGTACTGCAATTTTGCCAGTGAAGACATAGATGCATGGCAGAATGGTCCATCCATAATTATTAAGCTGGGGGATTAGACCTGGAAGAGTCCTTCCAGATAAGTTATTTACTGTGACTTTCTAGGGGGCAGGGAGGTGGAAATCAGTGTGGAATCTTATTTCTCACCCCACACAAAATACAATTTAAATTATCTAAAGAGTTAAATATAACAAATACAAATATTTAAACTGGGGGGAAATCTGGGAACTGCTTTCCTTTTCAGTCTCCCCATCTCCAAACATTGGATTGCCCAAGGTCCAGACCTCAGCTTTCTTCTCTTGTCTCTATACACTCACAACTTGGGTGCTACATCTGCACTTACAACTGTAAATGAAAATATACAAGAATTTCCCTGGTGGTACAGTGGTTAGGGGTCCAGGCTTCCACTACAGGGGGCAAGGGTTTGATATATGGTCAGGGGATGCCATAAGATCCTTCAAGGCATGGCTGAAAAAGAAACAAATGAAACTATACACTAACCATTGCCAAATGTATATATCCAGCCCAGACCTTTCCCCAGAACTGGAGACTCATATATGCCTACGTGGAAGTCAAAGGGGCATCTTACACTTACAAGGGTCAAGATCAAGCTAAGCTGTCAGTTCTTCAAGCCTGTTCCGTTCTTGCATTTCCTCATCTCACTTGATAGCTACTCCATCCTTCCAATTGTTCAAGGCAAGAATCATGAACTCATCCTTTTTTTTTTTTCTTAATCAGGAGAAAGAAGGATTTATTATTACTTGCAGCAAAGAGAACATAGGAGATGTCTCCCAAAACAATATAGTATCTCTTGGAATCATCCTTTTCTTTTTTTCTCCCTCAGCTGTGTATTGAGGCATGTGGGATATTAGTTCCCCAACCAGAGATCAAACCTGCACCCTCTGCAGGGGAAGTACAGCGTCTTAACCACTAGAACACCAGGGAAGCCCCTGGAATCGTCCTTGATTCCCTTCCTTACATACCCCACGTGGACTCTGTGGGCGAATCCTACCTTGACTATAGAAACAGGCTCCGAGCATGTCTAACAACCTCCAGGGCTTCTGCCCTTGTCCAGAAGCTGCCACTTCTCACCTGGATCTTGGTTTAGTTTCCTCATACTTGGTCTCCTCACCTCTGACAGTCTATGCTCTTTAGAACCAAAAGATGGATGGTTTTAAAACTTAGCAAGATTTTGCCTTATTGTTCAATCGCTTAGTCATGACTGACTCTTTGTGACCCCATGGACTGCAGAACACCAGGCTTCCCTGTCCTTCACCATCTCCCGGAGTTTGCTCAAACTCAAGTCCATTGAGTCGGCGATACCATCCAGCCATCTCATCCTCTGTCACCCTCTTCTCCTTTTGCCTTCAATCCTTCCCAGCATCAGGGTGTTTTCTAATGAGTCAGCTCTCCTCATCAGGTGGCCAAAGTATTGGGGTTTCAGCTTCAGCATCAGTCCTTGCAATAAACTCCCCCACTGGCCTCCAAATAGGTCAGAGAAAATCCAGAGGATTAACCAGGGGCCTGCAAAGTGCTCCTTGATCTACATGTGTTTTATCTCCAATTTCATTCCTGGCTTCTCTCATCCTGGCCCATTTTGCTCCAGCCACACTGGCCTCCACGATGTTATTCACACAAGCCTAGCCTGCTAGACTGGGTGCCCCAGGACACTGGCATCTGTCATCTTCTCCCTGAAGGACCTTCAGTTCAGTTCAGTCACTCAGTTGTGTCCAGTGTCCAAGTCTTTGCAACCCCATGGACTGCAGCCCGCCAGGCTTCCCTGTCTATCACCAACTCCCAGAGCTTGCTTTAACTCACGTCCATTGAGTCGGTGATGCCATCCAATCATCTCATCCTCTGTCATCCCCTTCTCCTCCTGCCTTCAATCTTTCCCAGCATCAGGGTATTTTCCAGTGAGTCAGTTCTTCTCATCAGGTGGCCAAAGTATTGGAGTTTTAGCTTCAGCAGGGCCCCGAAGGGCCCTGGTGTAGATTAAATTGTGTCCCCCTCCCCCAAAATGCATGACCTAGTCCCAGCCCCCAGAACCTGTGAATGTGACCTCATTTGCAAATAGGTTCTTTGCAGATACAGTCAAGTTAAGAGGAGGTCATACTATGGTATAGCATCACTTATATGTGGAATTAAAAAAAAAAAAAACAAGTTAGTGAATATAGCAAAAAAAGAAGCATACTCACAGACATAGAGAACAAACTAGTGGTTACCAGTGGGGAGAAGGAAGGGGGAGGGGCAATGAGGGGTAGGGGTTTGACATGGTATGTGCTCAGTTGCTCAGTCATGTCTGACTCTTTGAGACTCTATGGACTGTAGCCCACCAGGTTCCTCTGTCCATGGAATTTTCCAGTCACGAATTCTGTAGTGGGTTACCATTTCCTTCTCCAGGGACTCTTCCCAAGCCAGGGATCAAACCAACACCTCTTGCATCTCCTAGCAGGCAGATTCTTTACCACTGTGCCACTTGGGGAGCCCCAGGGGCTTAAGAGATACAAACTATTATGTAAAACATAAGCTATAAGGATATATTATACAACACAGGGAATATAGCCTATATTTTATAATAACTGCAAGTGGAATATAAACTTTAAACATTGCAAACCACTACATTGTACACTTGTAACTTATATAATATTGTACAACAAAAATATTTCAATTTTTTGAAAGTCTTAAATTTTCTTTTGCTAAATGAGGTCGGGTGGTCTGGTGGTTAAGACTCCATGCTCCCAGTGCAGGGGGCCCAAGTTTGATCCCTGGTCAGGGAACTAGGTCCCACACAACTAAGAGCCTGCACGCCAAAACTAATACCCAGTACAGCCAAATAAATAAAAATATTTGAGACTTCATGCTTCCAAGGCAGGGGGTGCAGTTTCCGTCCCTGGTTAGGGAATTTTGATTCCCACATGCCTCTCGATGAGGCCAAAAAATAAAATAAAAACACATTAAAAAAATGAAAGTTAAAATGAAGTCATACTGGAATAGGGTGGGCCTTAAATCCAATGACTGGTGTTCTTCTAAGGAGAGATTTAGAGATGTCTGCGAAAGAGAAGGCCTTGTGATGATGGAGGCAGAGGTTGGTTTGGGTGATGCAGCTGCAAGCCTAGGACCACCAAGGATGCTAGCATGTAGAAGAGGTCGGGAAGCATCCTCCCCAGAGCCTGAGGTAGAGACCACAGCCCTGCTGACACCTTGACCTCTGACTCCTGGCCTCTAGAACTGTGAGACAATCTGTTTTGTTTGAAGATATCCAGTTGGTGGTCATCTGTTATGGCAGCCCCAGGAAATTACTGGCACCCCCCCCCCCGCCCCCGCCAATACCAGATGCTTCACACTGTCAACTGAGGGGGAGTGGGGGAGGGGCAATACTTGCAGGGAGGGTCTCCCGGGGACTGACCTGCTCTGCACCTCTGCTCCACCGCCTCTGCTCAGGTCACCCCCATCCTTCCCTGCCGCCCCACCGCTGGTGGACTCTCCCATGGTCTGGGCATACCTAGGGGGAGCCTTCTCTCTCCATCCTCTTTCCTGAGTCTCTCAGTGTGACTCTGCTGCTTCCCTAGCTTTTCCCTGGCTGAGTCCGGACCAAGGGGCTATTGATTGTTTCTCTGCCTTTGCTCTCCTACTGTGCCGCCAGCAACTCAGATGCCTTCTCTTAAGGGAGGAGTTGCAAAGGAAGCCGGAAAAAGAAAAGCGAAGATATAAATAGTTCAAGACTTTCAAGATCTATCTTGCTTCCTTAACTAGTGGACCAGTTCACCCAAAGGCGGAACTACAGAGATCACAAACCTTAACCCATTTGTAACTAACCCAACTCCTTTGTCATTCAATTCCTTCAGCCAATCCTCCAGGAAAAAGAAGCAAAAATGGTAGGAACCAGTGGGCTAAGTAGAACAGGCAGTGTAGTGAATGAGCTTTGTGACCTGTCAATATCTGAACAAAGGGAAGTCATGCTGTTGTTCAGTCGCTGAGTTGTGTCCAACTCTTTGCTACTCCAGGCACTACAACACACCAGGCTTCCCTGTCCTCCACTAAATCCTGGAGTTTGCTTAAACTCAAGTCCATTGAGTCAGTGATGCAGTTTAACTGTCTCATCTTCTGCCTCCCCCTTCTCCTTTTGCCTTCAATCTTTCCCAGCATCAGGGTCTTTTCAAATGAGTTGGCTCTTCCCATCAGGTGGCCAAAGTATTGGAGCTTCAGCTTCAACATCAGTACTTCCAACGAATATTCAGGACTGATTTCCTTTGTGATTGACTGGTCTGATCTCCTTGCAGTCCAAGGGACTCTCAACATGACAGTTTAAAAACATCAGTTCTTCAGGGCTTACCCTTTTTTATGGTCCAACTCTCACATCTGCACATGACTACTGGAAAAACTATATCCTTGACTATGCGGACCTTTGTCAGCAAAGTGATGTCTTTGCTTCTCAATACACTGCCTAGTTTTGTCATAGCTCTCCTTCCAAGAAGCGGTTTCTTTGAATTTCATGTCTGTGGTCACCATCTGACTTGCACACATTGTTTCAGGGATGGTGCTACTGCCTTGCACCCCCACCCCCAGCTGTGGACTGAGGACTGAGGTGACAGAGAGTTGGTGGGAGGCAACAGATGGAAAGTCATGAAGTGGGTCCCAAAGACCAACAGTTAGAGGGCCAGGGGCTGAGTCCTCTGGGAGTCATACTCTGGCAGCAGACACAGTGAGCTCAGCAGAGCAAAGACCCCCCTAGTGACTAGAACCAAAAGGGTGGTCAGTTTTTCCTTCTTGAACAATGGTTCATGTTTCCATGTATTTTCTGTTCTATTTTTAGTCATAGTGTGATGGCTTAGGGGCTTCCCAGGTGACACGAGTGGTAAAGAACCTGCCTGCCAGTGTAGGAGACAGAAGAGACACAGGTTTCATCCCTGGGTTGGGAAGATCCCCTGGAGTAGGAAATGACAACCCACTCTGGTATTTTTGCCTGGGAAATCCCATGGAGAGAAGAGCCTGGCTAGCAACAGTCCGTGGGGTCACAAGAGTCATGCATGACTGAGCAATGTAGCACGCAGCATGCATGCATGTGATGGCTATTGACTATGCAGGAAAGGTCACTCTGATACACTCTGAGAGTAAAAACTCTATGGGAGAGGGGATGGATAGATTGGAAGATTGGGATTGACTGGGATTGACATATATACACTATAATATATAAAATAGATAATTAATAAGGACCTACTGTATGGCACAGGGAACTCTACTCAATACTCTGTAATGACCTATATGGGAAAAGAATTTTAAAAAGAGTAGATATATGTAGATGTATAGCAGATTCACTTTGTTGTACACCTGAAAGTAACAAAGCATTGTAGGTCAACTGTACACCAATAAAAATTTTAAAAAATAACTCTGTAGGAAACTGTGATAAGCATAACAGCAAAGAAACCCTCCTATAAGCCAGGAAGAGAAGAGAGAAGTTTGGAGGAGTAGCCGGAAGAATCTGGGGCTTTATTCACAGCTCCAGGCAAACCGGTTTTGAGTCACTGGGAAACACTTCTTCTGAACCACAATGCATCCAGCCTTGTCACCAGCAGAGTGGTGGTAAAGAAAGGTTACTCGTAAATAGGTCAGCTGCCAACTGCATACAGGCCAGCCTCCAGCAGTGCCCTGGGGGCTCCAAGGGAAAGTAGCCACCTCACACCACTGTGCTCAGGGACCAGCTGTGCCTGGGACCCTGAAATCAACATGCTACCTTGTCCAGATGCGGTCCAAACAGGTAAGGACCCCTTGGCTCGGGCCTTCCCAAGGAGAACAGAGAGCCAGATGGAGGTTGCTAGACTCCATCTGTGCTCAGCCCTGAGTGCTCCAAGGCCCCAGAGGGCGAACTGAGATTCTAACACAAATTCAGCCAGGCCAGGACCTTGACAGGGCTGCCTGCTCCCCTGTGGCCTGATCTGGGCCTCCTGCTCATCCAGGCTCCACTTCGCCCTTCCCTTTGCTGAATGCTTCTAAGGAAATGTAGGGGGACGTAAACTCCGATGCTTTGCCAGCATCATTGTTTTCCATTACTCTTCCTCATCCTTTGCTTATCAGGGCCAAAGGAACTGAATTCTTAATAAATCACCTCATAATCTAGTCCAATGGAAGTTTCAAATACAGTAGGAGCCCCAGGATACCTCTGTCACATCCTTGCTTTTATAAAGGAAATGACATGAAGACCGAAACAAGTTGTGTTTCCAGCTGAGGCTCAGAAAAGGTAAATGGCCTGGACAAAGTCACACAGCCAGGTGGTGGCAGAAGTTGCTGCTCTGAGAGAGTGGGTGTGAAGTTTTTGCCTATCATCCATTCACCCTTTTTCTAGTTGCATCTTCCTTTGGGAAATGCCCCTTAATTTTAGTTCATATTGTGTGGGCTTTTTTTTTTTCTTTTAATATTTATCTATTTGGCTGTGCTGGCTCTTAGTTGCAGCATGCAGAGAATCTTTAGTTGCAGTGTGGAAATTATTATTTGCGTCATGTGAGATCTAGTTTCCTGACCAGGGATTGAACTCGGACCCTCAGCCTTTGGAGCCCAGAGTCTTAGCTACTGGGCCACTGGGGAGGTCCCAGTTCACATTGTTGAGTGAGGCTAACCTGGTCCCAGAATCTGGGGTAAACATGTGACCCAGGCCCAAGCAGTAATTTCACCCTCAATGATTGGCTTAAGGATGGGCATGTGACCCAATTCAAGCCATTAAGAATCAGGCTTAGGATTTTGGCTCAACAGCTGGGAGAGGGACTCTGGGGCAGCTGAGCTGAACATAAACAAATGTGGGGGCCGCCAAGCCTGGAGAGCCTGACTTGACTGTGGGTAAAGCCAGCACAGAGGACAGCAGAGTGGAGAGATGGAGAGCTCCTGAGTCCTGGTGACAGTCTTTCAGCTTCTGGATCCAGTCCTGCCTGAAGCCATACGCCAGTAAGTGTTCCTTTTGGTTTGAGCTCATTTGAATTGCTCACTGCCATTTGCAAATGAAAAGTCTTGAACCAAGTGGACTCTAAATCCATGCTCTCTCCAGACTCCACACTGCCACCAGCTGATCCATCAAGCCTCTGAAGCACCATCTCAGCCCTCCCCAGGATTTCTACTTCAGCAGTATTTTGGCTTGCCAGTTGACTCAGTGGTAAAGAATCCACCTGCCAATGCAGGAGACTTGGGTTTGATCACTGGATGGGAAAGATCCCTTAGAGGAGGAAATGGCAACCCACTCCAGTATTCTTGCCTGTAGAATTCCATGGACAGAGGAGCCAGGAGGGCCACAGTCCATGGGGTCGCAAATGAGTTGGACACAACTTAGCAACGAAACAATACAATAGTACTTAGCCTCAGCCTGTCTGTGCTACATAAACTGTGTTTACCTTTATAAACCCCCTAGGACTTCCCTGGTGGTCCAGCAAACCCACCTGCCAATGCAAGGGACACAGGTTTGATCCCTGGTCCGGGAAGATCTCACATGCCTTGGAGCAACTAAGCCCTTCCACCGCGACTAGTGAGTCCGCGTGGCCCAGAATCTGAGCTCTACAACCAGAGAAACCGCTGCAATGAGAACCCTGAGCACTGAAATGAAGAGCAGGCCCCACTCTCTGCAGTAAGAGAAAACCCACACAGCAATGCAGAGCTAGCACAGCCAAAAATAAATACATACATAAATAATTTTTTTTTAAGGTATGTCTTAAAAAAAAAAAAAAATCAGGCTCCTGGTAATTTCCTGGCAGTACAGTGATTAAGACTCCATGCATTCACTGCCAAGGGCCCTGTTTCCATCTCTGGTCTGGGAACTAAAATCCCACATGATGTGGCCAAATAAAATAAAATTCAGTCCCTGACAAGGTCCTGACCCAGGTGCTTAAAAAAACTAAGAAGGGGACTTTCCTGGTGGTCCAGTGGTAAAGACTCTGTGTTCCCAATGCAGGGGGCCTGGGTTCGATCCCTGGCTAGGGAACTAGATCCTTCATGCTGGAACGAAGACCCAGCCCAGCCAAATAAATAATTAATTTAATTTTTAAAAAAACTAAGAAGAAAGAGAGGGCAGGTGAACAAGCACCGGCTGTTGCTTTCTCCTTTGGATCAGATTAGCCCCAGGGAGTGTGGGACCCTCAGCAGAGCCCAGGGTGCCCTCCAAGTGTTTCCTTCCACCTCCTCTCCAGTCACCCTAGGGGTTCCTCATCCTTCTAGGAAGGAGACAACTAGAGACAAGCGAACGGAGCTTCCATCCACCATCTCAGAGGAGGCAGGAACCATGACAGGGACTTGTAAGCAAAGCTTTATAAGCTTGTTATCTTGTAAACTTCTATTATTTTTTGTTATCCTACAGATGTTTCCTCATAACGTCCAGGGGTGGAGGAGGAAGAAGAGGAGGTGGAGGAGAAATCCCTTATGGAGGAAAAAAATATCAAGGGAGGGAGCCAGTCTGTGGAAGTGCCTGCCTGAAGCTAGTCTGTGGAAGTTCCAGCATCACTGTTGGTTTGACAAATGCAGCTGCTCTGCTGTGGACTTGTGGGTGACAGACATCATTTCTTTTATAAATTAAAAAAAATTTTTTTGCCGTTCTGTCCAGCAGACAGGATCTCACTTCCCTGACTAGGTATCAAATCTGTGCCCCCTGCATTGGAAGCATGGAGTCTTCACCACTGGACAGCCAGTGAAGTCCCAGACATCATTTCTGGCAAAAGCTGTACCCCAAGATCTCAAGGGCTGTCTCATGACATGTCACCCCCAGGCTATGTGCAGTTTATTGGGGGCTTTTGTTCCAAATCTCATGTGCCAACAACTTTGAAGAGCTCCCTACCCCCTTGTGTGAATGGGCAGTAAACTTTGTGAATACAGAGTCGGTTGCCTTTATTTGGCAGGTGCGGTTAAGACAAAGGACACCCACAAAGGCAGAGGCATTTCATTTCGGATTCCAACACTTGGGGTCAGTGGTTAATTACTAAGTCTCTGTATTCCAAGGTCACTTGAAGTGACATGAGAATGGTGACATGAATCCTATGTTAATCAGTGGATTAAGCTGAGCAAATGGCCTTCTTTCAACAGGAGGGGCCGCAGCCCAAACTGCGAGCCCCCAGTACACAGCCTCCCCTGAGGCCAGAGAAAAGAAAAGTCGCTCAGTCATGTCCGACTCTTTTCGACCCCATGGACTGTAGCCTGCCAGGCTCCTCCGTCCATGGGCTTTTCTAGGCAAGAATACTGGAGTGAGTTGCCATTTCCTTCTCCAGGGGATCTTCCCGACCCAGGAATCAAACTTGGGTCTCCTTCATTGCAGGCAGACTCTTTACCATCTGAGCCACCAGGGAAGCCAGACAAGCGAGGGTCAAGCCTCTGCTCTTTCAGCCGGTATCTCTATTTCTGCTCCAGGATTCAGAGTCCTCCAGCTAATATTTCTAGATCTTATGGAGGAACTGGCCAGAGACAAGGGTCTTTTAATTTTTAATTTTTTTTTCTATTTAGCCAGATTTTTTTAATTTATTATTATAATTTTTAAAAATGTATTTATTTTTGGTTGCGCTGGGTCTTCATTGCTGCCCATGGGCTTTCTCTAGTTGTAATGAATGGGGGCTACTCTCTAGCTGTGGTACTTGAGCCCAAGCACCATTGTGGTGGCTTCTCTTGTTGCAGACCATGGGCCCTAGAGCACCTGGGCTTCAGAAGTTACTGCCCACAGGCTCTAGAGCTCTGGCTCAGTAGTTGTGGCACACAGGCTTAGTTGCCCTGTGGCATGTGGCATCAGACCCATGTCCCCTGCACTGTCAGGCAGATTCTTAACCACTGGACTACCAGGCAAGTCCAGCTATATATTTTTTATTGGGGTATAATTGCTTTGCAGAGTTGTGTTAGTTTCTGCTGTACAGTGAAGTGAATCAGCTCTATGTATGTGTGTGTGTGCTTAGCCGTTCAGTCATGTCTGACTCTTTGCGACACCCTGGAGCCTGCTAGGCTTCTCTGTCCACGGGATTTTCCAGGCAAGAATACTTGAGTGGGTTGTCATTTCCTTCTCCAGGACCCAGGGATTGGACTCAAGTCTCTTGAGTCTCCTGCATTGGTAGGTGGATTCTTTACCACTGTGCCACCTGGGAAGCCCAGCTATATGTGTATATACAAAAATATATATATACGTCTAACCCTCTATGGTCTCCATCGCACCCATCTAGGTCATCACAGAGCACCGAGTTGAGCTTCCTGTGCTTTGTAGCAGGTTCACACCAGCTATTTATTTTACACATGGGTGTATATATGTCAATCCTAATCTCCCAATTCATCCCACCCTCTCCTTCACCTACTGTGTCTACATGTCCGTTCTGTACATCCGAATCTCTATTCCTACCCTGGGAATAGGTTCATCTGTACCAGTTTTCTGGATTGCATATCCATGCTTTAATACACAGTACTACTTTTTCTGACTTACTTCACTCTGTATGACAGATTCTAGGTCCATCTACATCTTTACAAATGACCTCCCAAATGTGGAACACTTCACCAGTTTGGGTGTCATCTTCGTGCAGGGGTCATGCTAATCTTTGTGTCATTCCAATTTTAGTGTTTGTGCTGCCAAAGCGAGTGCTACAAAAATCTTTTGATGCCACAGGCTCTTTCTGTCAAGTACTTCAGCACCTTTTGTCTGGAGGCTGGTGGCCTCTGATGTTGGCAGATAAGGTGGGACCAACATTCTGGAAAAGCTGGGGGAAGATGTGAGTGTGATGCCAGAAGGGAGAGACCGAAGGATATCACTGCCTCCCCACCCCACCCAACCCCAGACTGTCCCTCCCCAGACCAGGCCTCCCTGCCTCTCAAGTCACTGCTGATTCTCCCTGAATGAAATCAGAGAGAAACAGAGAGAAGGGCAGAGCAGACTTCAAGGCCAGAAACCTGACCCCAGAGTGCCCCTGGAAACAGGTGCTGTCACTCGGGGTGTGGGAAATTCCCAGCTCGAGCGGCTGTCTGAGCACAGAGGCGTCCAGGGGCCGGTGGTTTCCTCGGGGGCAGGTGTTCCTGGACTCATCCTCCCCATGCAGCCACCTGGGCCCTGCTCCTTTCCAGCCTGCCTGCCGGCATCGCCCAGAAAGAGCCACCCCGGCGCTCCTGTGCTATTTTTCCGGTGGTGCCCAACACGGCCATGCTAGACTGAGGCCCCGGGAGGCTGGGGCAGGAGAGCCAAGGCCCACGGCTTGACCCCAGAGTTTGGTTTTAGGGGAAGCACAGCAAAGCAGGAGGCATGTCTCTCTGCCTGTTTCCTTCTTGTTTCCTTTGTCCCTGGAAAGACTGAACAAAAGCCCTCAACATTAATGAAATTGAAGGGAGGGACGTGCGTCCTGAAAAGTTCAGAGAGCAAAGCAAGCCAGGACAAGGTCCCTGGGGCCGTGTCCCCATGGTGCTGCGGTGGCCTCTCTGGCAGCCTCTGGAGTGGCCTCAACACAGCATCTGTGCAACAAGGGGAGAGCAGAAGGGACCTGCTGTCTGGGAATTTCCCTTCACCCAGTGACGGCTCCACTCACCAAGCTTTGCCCAGAGCTCTGGACCACCTTGGCCCCGACCACGGGCCCCTGAGTCAGCCACAGAGTAGAGTCAACTGGGGCTGGAGTGGAGAGCTGGGAGGCTGGCCAGCTGGTTAGAGCCAGTGGGATGGGCCCAGCAGGCAGGATCAAGCGGAGAGGCGAAGGGGCACAGGGCAGCTCCCGCAGTGCCCCCTGGTGGCTAAAAGCAGCCCTAGCCCACCCCCAGGAGCCCAGACTGCTATTCAGCCGCTAAGTCCTATCCAACTCTTCGTGACCCCGTGGACTGCAGCACGCCAGGCTCCTCTGTCCTCCACTGTCTCCCGGAGTTTGCTCAAATTCGTGTCTGTTGAGTCAGTGATGCCATCCAACCAGCTCATCCTCTGTTGCCCCCTTCTCCTCCTTCTCTCAATCGTTCCCAGCATCAGGGTCTTTTCCAATGAGTCAGCTCTTTACATCAGGTGGCCAAAGTATTGGAGCTTCAGCTTCAGCATCAGTCCTTCCAATGAATACTCAGGGTTGATTTCCTTTAGGATTGACTGCTTTGATCTCCTTGCAGTCCAAGGGACTTTCAAGAGTCTTCTCAAGCACCACAGTTTGAAAGCATCAAATTTTTGGTGCTCAGCCTTCTTTATGGTCCAACTCTCACATCGGTATCTGACTACTGGAACTACTAGCTTACCTTCTGCCCCTGGAGCAGACAGGATGAGAGAGCAGGATCGAGTCTCATTACATTTTTTGCCCTGCAGTCCTCTCTTGCCTCACCCTACCCTAGCCCTGACTTTCATCCTAGGATGATGGATGGAGGGTCACCTTGCTCTCATGCCAGGGGTGCTGAAAGCTGGGGGAGGGCTTGGGGTCCTTTCCACCCCTGTGGCCCCTGGTATTACACATCTGGGTCCTCCTTCCACAGCAGCAGACAGATTGAAGTTTCCACACTGACACGGGAATTTTGTTTTCCCAATCCTAGCTAGATTTGAGCTCAGCTAAGGCAGCAGTTTTGACAGCCCTGACCGTACCCTAAGGGTTTATATATATACATATATATATATATATATATATATATATATATATATATTTATTTATTTAAAGATAACAAGAAGCACAGCCAGGGGTGAGGCAGTGTGCTGGGTGGCCATGACATCTGAAAACATTCTCTAAAAACACCACATTTCTGACAGTTTTGAAGTGATCTGTTGACAGTTGTTATGACTTAGGTGAAAATAACATCTTTTCAACCAAAGGTGTTAGGACAAGTGGATATCCACATGCCACAGCTTATACAAAAATCAACTCAAATGGATCCAAGATAGAAATATAAGAGCCAAAACTGTTAAACTCTTAGAAAGAAACATGGGTGTAAATCTTCAAGACCTGAGATTCGACAACTGCCTTTTAAATAGGACACCAAAAGCGCAAGCACGAAAAGAAAAAAATAAATACATTTGACTTCACCCAAATTAAAACCTTTGTGTATCAAAAGACACTATCAAGAAAGTAAAAAGCAAGCTACAGAATGGGGAATATATTTGCAAATCATAGATCTGATAGCATCCAGAATATATAAAGAATTTTTACAACTCAGTAACAAAAAGATGTAAACCAACTTAGAAATGAGCCAGGACTTCCCTGGTGGTCCAGTGGCTGAGACTCCAAGGTCTCAGTGCAGAGGGCTCAGGTTCAATCCCTGGTCACGGAACTAGATCCCACATGCCACAACTAAGAGTTTGCATGCTGCAACTAAAGATCCCACACAGACAAATAAATATTTAAAAATAAAATATTTCTTAAATGGGCTGAATGATTTGAATAGACATTTCTCCAAGAAGATATACAAATTGCTAATTAGCACACTGAAAAGATGTTCAACATCATTAACTGTTAAGGAAATGAAATCAGAACTTCAATAAGATAACACTGTTCAAAAAACCAGAAAATCAATGTTGATGAAGACGTGGAAAATCCCCAGTGTTATGTTCCCAGTGTTGGTGGGAATGTAAAATGGTGCAGCCGCTGTTGAAAATACTTCCGTGGTTCCTCAAAAAGTTAAACACAGAGTAAACATATGACCCAGCAATTTCATTCCTAGGTATATAACCAAGAGAAGGAAAACATGTCCAGGAGTTCCCTGGTGGTCCAGTGGTTAAGAGTCCACCTGCCAATGCAAGGGAGATGGTTTCGATCACTGGTCTAGGATGATTCCACATGCCTCGAAGGAACTGAGCCCCGTGCATCACAGCTACTGAAGCCTGCGTGCCCTAGAGCCCAGAGAGAAGCTACCACAATGAGAAACCTGTGCGCTGCAACTAGAGAGGAGCCTCCACTCACTGTAACTAGAGAAAGCCCTTGTGCAGAATGAAGACCCAGCACAGCCAAAAAAAAAAAAAAAAAAGAATTCCTGAACTCTGCTTAAAAAAGTTATGTCCACACAAAAACCTATGCACAAATGTACACGGCAGCATTATTTACAACAGGCAAAAAGTGTGTTTCCACTTCTTGGACACTCAAATGTCCGTCCATTGAGGACTCACCAGGGGTCTTCCCAACCCAGGGATGGAATCCGGGTCTCCCACAGTGCAGGCAGATTCCTTACCATCTGAGCCACCCGCAAGTCCCTGAAATCCACGTATAATACCTTACACAAAAATTAATTCAGATGGGTCAAAGACATAAATACAAGAGTTAAAACTATTAAACTCTTAGAAAGAAACATAGGTGTAAACCTTTGAAACCTTTGATCAAGCACTGGTGGCATATCCATACAATGAAATGTAAAAACAAGTGAAATATTTACAAGCCACCACATGGATGAACCTGGAAAACATCATTGTTTCTCGAGGGGCCCAGCAGCCCAGGCTGACATTTCTTGTCTTACAGCTCAGGGAGGCCCTGGCCTACAGGATCCGGAAACTTGGGAACACTCAGGTCCAAAGGGCTACCTTCTTCATGATCCCACCTTTTTAAAACATCTGAAGAGAAAAAAAAAAGAAAACATCTGAAGATCTGATGGACTCTATTCTCCAGGTTTGCCCTCTCCTTTAGCTGATTCCTTCCAAGGTCATACTCTTGGACATCAACCACTATTTTTTTTTTAATCTCTGCAATTAAAAAAAAAATCTTGGGTTTTCCCTAGTGGTCCAGTGGCTAAGACTCTGCACTTCCACTGCAAGGGGCACAGGTTTGATCCCTGGTCAGGGAACTGTGATCCCATCTGCTGTACACTGTGGCCAAAATTTTAAAAAAAAAAATGTCTTCCTTTCTTTTTCATCTTCAGCACTCACCCAAATTTCTGAGCTTGACTTCTCCCTACAGAGATGGCTGCATACCTCATGCATGGCCCGGGATGTGGCTAATGTGGACCAAGTGTCTGGTCAACACACTTGTTTATGCCTGAGGCCTCTGGTCTGTCAGGCTCCATTCTTGGCTCCAGACACACTGCAGTGAGCAAAACTAAGTCCCTGCAAAGTAAATCCTTGTGGAATTTACATCCTATTGAAGGAAGACCAAAAAGCAGATGCTGAACATTTTGAGTGATGTTTTTGGCTTTGAAGAAAATTCAGCACAGTAGGGGGATAGAGGGTCATCGGGGGCAGGTATGTGTGTACGTGTGCATTTAAGGGGAGATGGCAGCACCCCTCTCAGCTTGAACTGTTTCTCAAAGAGTCATAGCCCCAGTGTCCTGACATACAGGGAACTCACGAACAAGCAGACATACCCAGACTGTTGAGCAGGCCAGAGGGAAACTTCCTTGAAAGACCTGCCCAGCAGTATGGCCAGAGACAGGCAAACCCAAACAGCTTCAGGGTCTCTTTCATTTTTTTAATTTTTGTTTTTCTGGTCTTGGTTAAATAGCATGCAGGATCTTAGTTTCCTGACCAGGGTTTGTACCTGCACTCCCTGAACTGGGAATGGAGAGTCGTAACCACTGGATCACTGGAGAAATCCTCAGTCTCCTTCTTTTAAGGTCAAGCTTAGCTGGGGTGCAAAGAGGGCAGTTTCAGCTCTTTGGGCAAAGGGAGTTTGTAAACAGCCATCTCCAGGAGGAGTCTGTGGCCTTTGGGAGGAAGTACCTCCTTGTCCTCACCTTGATGAGAGCTTCTCGAGATCACTTTCTTCCTCCTGGAAGATCCTGGTTTGGGATCCTAGTGGCCAAAGGCCTGGTAAGACATCACTTAGCTATGGAGGTTGTTTTTAAGGTAAAGATATGAGAATTCATACCTTTTGTATGTGTGTCAACCTGGGAGCACTTGCAATGTCACCTTGCAAAGGGCAACTTTCAACCCACCAACTTTGTGACTTAGGGTAAGACACCTAACATTTTAGGCCTCTAAGAATGATTATAGTGCCTACTTCATAGTGTTTGGTGGGGAGTAAATGAAACGGTGAATGTAAAGGGCTGGGTCATGGGACTTCCCTGGTGGTCCAGTGGTTACGACTCTGCACTTCCGACACATGGAGCTCAGGTTCAATCCCTGGTGAGGGAACTAGGATCCCACATAATCACACGAGGAACCCAAAAACAAAAACAAAGGCTAGGTCATGTCTTAGAAAGCTAAAGTAATTGAAACAGTGGCAGTGGCATAAGGATAGACATACAGACCTATAGAATAGAGAAACCAGAAGTAAGCTTGTATATATAGTGAGTTGATTTTCAACAAGAGTGCCAAGACTAGTCAATGCAGAAAAGACAGTCTCTTCAACAAATGGCTTTGGGAAAACTGGATATCCACATGCAAAAGAATGAAATCGGACACTTAGCTCATGCCATATATAAAAATTAACTGAAAATGGATTAGAAACCTAAGTAAGAGCGAAGGCCATAAAACTCTTAGGAGAAAACACGGGGACAAATCTTCATAACCTTGGATTTGACAATGGTATCTTAAACATGATACCAAAAACACAAGCAACAAAAGAAAAAAATAAATTGTACTTCATCAAACTTAGAAACTTTTGTACATCAAAGGACACTACAAGAAAGTAGGAAACCGCACCCCCCGCCCCAAAAAAACAACAAAACCCTACAGGATGGGAGAAAATATTTGCAAATCATATATCTGATAGAATTCAGAAAATGTAAAGAAATCTAGGGCTCAGCAACAAGGCAACTCAATTGAAAACCAGCCAAGTGCCTTGGAAAGAGGATAAACAAATGGCCAAAAAGCACGTGAAAAGATGTTCAACATCATTAGATACTAGGGAAATGCAAATCAAAACCTCAATTAGATACCACTTCTCACCTACTGGAATGGCCATAATTAAAAAAAAATTTTTTTTTTTTAAAAAGGGAAGTAAGTGTTGATAACATTGTGCAGAAATTGGAATCTTCATACATTACTGGTAGGAACGTAAAATGGCACAACTGCTGTGGAAAATGGTTTAGTAGTTCCCCAAAAAGTTAAACATAGAATTACAATGCAACCCAGCAATTCTACTGCTAGGTATCCATCCATACCCCCAAAGAATTGAAAACAGGGACTGAAACAGTTACCTGTACATCCAGGTCCATGGAAGCATTATTCACAATGTCAAAATGTAGAAACCACCCAAATGTCTATTAGCAAAGTAATGGATATGTGGTATATCTATAAAATGGAATATTATTCAGCCACAAAAAGGAAGGAAGTATTGACACAGGCTTCAACATGTATAAACCTTCAAAACGTTACATCAGGGACTTCCCTGATGTTCTAGTCATTAAGAATCTGCCTGCCAATGCAGGGGACACGAGTTCGATCCCTGGTCTGGAAAGATCCTACATGACTCAGGGTAACTAAGCCGATGTGTGACAACTATTGAGCCTGTGCTCCATAACAAGAGGAGCCATGACAATGAGAAGCCCATGCACCACAACCAGAGAGTAACCCCCTCTCGCCACAGCTAGAAAAAGCCCACATGTTGCAACTCAACCAAGACCCAACTCAGCCAAAAATAAATAAAAATGTTAAAAATTATTTTAAAAGATCATTATCTTAAAAAAAAAAAAAAAAGATGACTATTATATGAGTCCCTTCTTCCCTGGTGGCTCAGATGTTAAAGAGTCTGCCTGCAATGCAGGAGACCTGGGTTCGATCCCTGGGTCAGGAAGATCCCCTGGAGAAGGAAATGGCAACCCACTCCAGTATTCTTGCCTGGGAAACCCCATGGACGGAGGAGCCTGGTGGCCTACAGTCCATAGGGCCGCAAAGAGTTGGACACAACTGAGCGATTTCACTTCACTTCACTTCCATGGTGGCTCAGATGGTAAAGAATCTGCCTGCAATGCAGGAGACCCAGGTTCGATCCCTGGGGAAGATCCCCTGGAGTAGGAAATGACAACCCACTCCAGTATTATTGCCTGGAGAATCCCATGCACAGAATAGCCTGGTGGACTAGGTCCATGGGGTCCCAAAGAGTCAGACACGACTGAAGTGACTTAAGCGATGCAAGCTTTGCATGTACTTAATGCCCCTGAATTGTACACTTGACAGTGGTTAAAATGCTAAATTTTGCTATGTATCGTTTGCCACACACACACAAAAGATGAGGCATTATTTATCACAGTAACTTGTCCATAAGAGCATCAGGGATCCTATAGAAGGACAGAGAGTCTGGGGAGCCTGCTCCCCTCAAGAATGTGCAGTCAGGAAAAAAAAAAAGAATGTGCAGTCAGGGCGGCCGTCTGGCGGCCAAAAGAGGGAGCTGGAAGGTGACTGTCATCAGTTGGATCCAGTCTCAGAAGTGGCGTCTGTGTGACAGTGATGTTGGAGGGTTTTAATTGCTCCTGAATTAATGTGCTTATTCCTCACCCCTGGGGTGCCTGGGTTTAATTACTGTCTTAGGTCACATATGCAAATGAGTCTGCAATCATTCCTGGTCCCCATGGATGGCAGCCCTGATTACCAGCCCTCACACTTTGCAGCGAGATAGGCAGGAAGAAGGGGAGGGGGGACGCCACTGGCCAGGCTGGCCTCCCCCTTAAGAGCTGACAAGCAGAATCGGATAAAGTGGTACCCTGCCTGCCCCATTTATGGGTCTTTGTGAGCTGACGAGTTCAAGGTTGTGTCTGGGGAGTCGTTGCTACCTGAAGGCACCGGGAGGTTGCTTGTCAACAGCAGAGGAGCCCTGGAGGACCTAAACTCCCGGAGCCCCTGGGGACAGAGGATTTTTACAGGAAAGGAACGGCATTGGGAAGATGTCAGCCTGCAGAAGAAACCGTGGACCCGGAGTGGCAGATTCAAAAGCAGCTGCCTTCAGGAGACAATGGCCGGGGACTTCCGTGGCGGTCCGACAGTTAAGACTCCAGCCTTCCACTGCAGGGGACACAGGTTTGATCCCTGGGCAAGAAACTAAAATCCCACATGCTGCACAGTGAAGTAAAAAAAAAAAGGAAGATGGCCAACTGCTGCCTTCTAGGAATGTGGGCCCAGTGTTGGCAAGTTTTAACGTCTAATGTCAATTCATTAGAACCCAGAAATTGGAATTTTTACAAGAAATCTGTGTTTTAGATTTTTGACAACTAATTTGAATTAAAAGAAAAACACTAGGTTGTCTGCTTTTCGGGGTGGGAGTTAATTGGGAAGGGGCTCAAAGAACTCTTAGGGTGTTGGAAATGGTCTGGTGTGGTAGTAATGCTAGTTACTAGGTGCATTTTTAAAAACACATCAGACTGTACACTTAAAACAGGTATGTGTGGACTTCCCTGGTGTCCAGTGGCTAAGACTCCACACTCCCAATGCAGGGGGCCCTGGTTTCATTCCTGGTTAGGGAACTAGATCCTACATGCCACAACAAAGACCCAGAGCAGCAAATAAATACTTAAAAAACAACCACAGTAAAACAACAGGTACCTGTGACTGAAGGTAAATATACCTCAGTGAATTTGGCTCAGTGGGTCCCCATACTTCTCTAGGGTTGCTATGAATGTTCTACTAAAACTGTTCCCTTTTTGTTCACTCACGGCCACAGGTGCTTTCTAAGCTCTCAAGAGCTCCATCCTCTTTCCCTACGCCCCGGACCTCTTCCTTTGTTGTTCATGGACTGCAGCATGCCAGGCTTTCCCCATGTACCTCTTCCTAGGTAAGTGTATCAGCACTTGATGGTCTAATTCATTCTATTCTGGGTGGGAGCCTAAGTTGACGTGACAATTTCTTTTTTTAAAATTAATTTTTATTGGAGTATGTGTGCGTGCGTGCTAAGTTGCTTCAGTCTTGTCCGACTCTCCGACCCCATGGACTATAGCCTGCCGGGCTCTTCTGTCCATGTGGTTCTCCAGGCAAGAATACTGGAGTGGGTTGCCATGCCCTCCTCCAGGGGATCTTTCTGACCCAGGGATGGAACATGAGTCTCTCAGGTCTCCTGCCCTAGTGGGTGGGTTCTTAACCAGCTGAGCCATCAGGAAAGCTGCTTTATAAACTTGTGTTAGTTTCTACAGCACAGCAAAAGGAATCAGCTATATGTATACATATGTTCCCTCTTTCTTGGATTTTCATCCCATTTAGGTCACCAGTGAGCCCAGAGAAGAGTTCCCTGAGTTACTCTGTAGTTTCTAACTAGCTAGCTCTTTTATGTACATTATCAGTACTGGATATGGCTATCCCAGTCTCCCAATTCATTCCCCCAACCCTGTGACCATTTATAGTACCTACTCTGTATGTGACCATTTATGGCAGGGGTCTCCAACCCTCAAGACAGATCAATACTGGTCCATGGACCTATTAGGAACCAGGCTCCACAGCAAGAGTTGAGCTGGTGAACCTTCATTTACTGTTCCCCAACACTGGTTAGCCTGAGCCATCATCCCCCAGTCCCAGCGCCAGGCCATGGAAAAACTGTCTTCCATGAAAGCTGCCCCTGGTGCCAAACCGTGTAGAGAGCTGACTCAACTCGGAATTCTTAGTCAAGAAGCAGGCTCCTGTCCAGGCGTCCTCCCTGCAAATGGCTCAGCTTGCAGTTCTGTGACCTGTGTTGACTGCCTTCAGCTGCCATCTTCCAGTCTCAGCTGCATTCATTAAAATAAAATTACCAGTGCCAGAGGCACAGAGCATTACCAGGCTCAGAGCTGCATACTGGAGTCAGCTGGGAAACTTTTTACCACTGAGCCTCTGGTTTCTGCTCTGAGGTTCTGATTTACTTGGTCTGGGAGGCAGAGGGGATACTTCCCTCCCAGTGATTAAGATTCTGCCTTCCAGTGCAGGGGGTGCGGGCTTGATCTCTGGTCTGCGAACTAAGATTCCCACATGATGCAGGGTATGGTCAAAACTTTAAAAGCTTCTGAGGAGACTCTAGTGAGTGAAAAGTCTCTCAGTCGTGTCTGACTCTTTGCTGTATCAATTCAGTTCAGTTCAGTCGCTCGGTTGTGTCTGACTCTTTGTGACCCCATGGACTGCAGCATGCCAGGCTTCCCTGTCCATCACCAACTCCCGGAGTTAACTCAAACTCATGTCCGTTGAGTTCATGATCTCAGCCACAGTCAGCTCCCGATCTTGTTTTTGCTGACTGTATAGAGCTTCTCTATCTTTGGCTGCAAAGAATATAATCAATCTGATTTCAGTATTGACCATCTGGTGATGTCCATGTGTAGTCTTCTCTTGTGTTGTTGGAAGAGGTTAGGGTTAGGGTTAAGGTTATAGTCCATGGAATTCTCCAGGTCAGAGTACTGGAGTGGGTAACCTTTCCCTTCTGCAGGGGATCTTCCCAACCCAGGGATCGAACCCAAGTTTCCCCCATTGCACTCAGTTGAATGCACCAGGGAAGCCACCAGGAAGACACGTGGGAAGTGAGCTGGGGCCTCCTGCATTGCAAGCAGATTCTTTACCAGCTGACCTACCAGGGAAACCTAGGGAGACTCTAAGGTATGGCCAAAAAAAGTTTGCAAATTACACTGCTTCAAATTTTCAGTTGAGTTTTGTTGCAGGAATCTGAAGTTGGAAGACAATCACAGGTGAAAAGCCAATGTTTGTATTATGAGGTTAACATTAAAAGAGGAAACATATATAACACAAGTCCAGAGACTACTAACAAGTGCTACCAGAGATGTTTACTTCAAAAACACTTGGAAACTTAGAATCAGCATTGCTTGTCCTGCTTCAGATAGAATGCCCAGGAAAAGACTGATGGTTTGTATTTCTTCCTGGCTTATTTCTGCCCATCCATGTCAGCAACATGCTTTGTTTCTGCTGGGTGAAAAGCTGTCAATCGTCCCCAGGGGCTCAGCATCCCCCGGGCCAGTGAGACCCCAGGAGCCTTCCTTCTGGGTGGAATAGATCTGAAAGGGCTCCTATCTGTCCTTTAACCTTAGTGACAAATGCCTTTAATTGCTGATCAGGAAATGTTGGGCTTTCCTGATGGCTCCTGAAATGCAGAAGACACAGGTGATGCAGGTTCAATTGCTAGGTCAGGAAGAGCCCCTGGAGGAGGAAATGGCAACCCACTCCAATATTCTTGCCTGGGAAATTCCATGGACAGAGGAGCCTGGCAGGCTTCAACTCAAAGACAGAGTCAGGCACGACTGAGCGACTAAGCGTAGGAAATGTTGACATGCAACCAAATTTAACAATCTAAGTTTGGATGAACAAACAGTCCAGTCAGACTGTCAGGCCCAGTTCAATCACTTCCTTGTAGAATCAGTTTTCAGATGGGAACCAGTCAGGCAAAGCTGGGATTGGTCAGTGGTTTTGGCTGTACACAGGAGGGCTGGACCACATTAGGTGAAATAGGGTCTTGTTATCTGGAGATGAAGGATGGCTTCAGACACTTGTGTGTGGTTGCCAAGCTCACAAGGGGTGATGGCTCTGTGATAAGATAGGAGTCCTGCTGCTCAAATATTAATCTAGGTATTACTGCGAAGCCATTCTGCAGATGTAATTCAAACCACTCACTGTGGACTCTGAACAAGGAATTTTCTTGGATGATCTGGGTGGGCCTGAATCAGGTGAAAGTTCTTAAAGCAGGGCTTACACAAGAGAGGATTTTCACCTGAACCCGAGGAGTTCTTTTCTGATCATGCTCTCTTCTGCCTGGCCAGCCTATGGACTCTGTCATGCCCCACAATCATAGGAGCCAATTCCTTGTGATGAATCTCAATATGGTGTATGTATCTTCTACTTGGAGAAGGAAACGGCAACCCACTCCAGTATTTTTGCCTGGAGAATTCCATGGACAGAGGAGCCTGGTGAGGCTACAGTCCATGGGGTCAGAGTCAGACACGACTGAGTAACACTATCTTCTGGTTCTGCTTCTTGGGTTGAGAGATGAGCAATGAACAAGAATGTCCACAAGGGGGCCTCGCTGGGTTCAGTTCAGTCAGTCGTTTGACTTTGCGACCACGTGGACAGGCCTCCCTGTCCATCACCAACTCCCAGAGTTTACTGGGTGATCCCCTTCTCCCTCACCCCACCCCCTGCCTTCAGTCTTTCCCAGTATCAGGGTCTTTTCAATGGGTCAGTTCTTTGTATCAGGTCAGCATCAGTCCTTCCAATGAATATTCAGGGCTGATTTCCTTTAGGATGGACTGGTTGGCTTTCCTTGCAGTGCAAGGGACTCTCGCCAGAGTATTAAAACACAATTCAAGGGATTTGTATCAAGTCAGGGGAAGAAACTAAAATGCTAGTGTAACACCAGACCTCAAGGGGCAGAGGGCAGAGCAGCTACAGTATTCTCACCTCTCGCTGGTGCTCATCCATTACTCCAGACGGTGCTTTCTGCAACACTAGCACTTCATACCTGCAGTACCCGAAGCAGTGGGTATCTGCGACATGGAGCTTCTGAGCATTTGAGATCAGGCAGACGAAAATAAGGAATGAATTAAATTTTAACTTATTTAGCTGTCCTTGAGGCACCCTGTGAGAGCTCTGCATTTTTCTCTCCCAAACAAGAAGTTTGGTCCTGAAGTCGGGCCCTGCATCCTGGCACCGACCCGCCGCTGCTGCAGGGCACCGGTTGACCCCTCTCTCACCTTTTCCCCAACATGCCCTCCCCCAAGGACTTATACAACGTCCTCCACAAACTCCTGTTCCTTCTATCATGACACTTCTATCTGGTTCTTGTAGAGGTGATTCCTGAATACCCAAGATGTGAGGACAGACTCAGAGACCACTTCATACACATAGGGCATAAGTTTATGGGTCACTCAGGCCTTTTTATTTTGCACATGAACCCACTGGACACTTCAGAGATGACAATCTAGATACACATGGCTCTGAATACTTGGTGGAAGTGAGGTGAGAACAATGATTTGGGCCAAGTACGTGATGACAGAGCTAGGGTTTCCAGCAGGGCTCCAGAGGGTCAGGCGTGGCTTCTGCAGGTCTAAGGAAGCGGTGGGGACGTCACAGGACGAGGAGAGGGCAGGTAACTACCAGAGGCCCCTGTGGGCAGCAGCGGGGGCCTCACACTGCCCGGTGACATGAGACGCAGGTCTAAGGAGCCAACGAGTGACTGCAGGGGCTCGCCCGCCCACAGCTTACTTGGCGAGCGGGTTTCTGAAGCTCCTGCCGGCAAACTTGGCCTTGCTGCCCAGTTCCTCTTCAATTCTTAGGAAGCAGGAAGAGAGATGGGGAGAGAAAGACAGACGTCAAACTTCAATGCAGTAAATTTTCCCACCCAGAGAGATGGTCAAGGACACACTTGTTAAGAACTTCGGGACTCAACCCTCGTTCAGTCTGCCCAACTAATCCCTAAACTTGAACTTCTTGGAGTTGCCAGGAATAGAAAATATGGGCTCTTCTCATGCACCTGGTCTCCTTCCTTCCCCGCCTTCCTAATGTAAGAAATGGTAGGACTGTGATTTCTTAGAATACTTAAAGAAAAAAAAAAAAAGATTTTTAAAATGAAAGGATAACCCAGTTTCTTGAACCAATAAGTGGTACAGGGCAAAAGGGTGGGGGCACTCATCAGCGTGAACTGTTTGGATCCTGATGTCAAAAAAAGAAATGGTCACTTTGCAACAAGAGAGGAGACAGACTAGATGAACAGACCCGATGTTGGCACTAAGAAATTACCACTAATCGTGGGAACCATCATGGTAGAGTGGTTATGTTAAAAAACAAAAGTAAATCTTTATCTGAAATATACACAAGTGAAATCATAAAATGCCTGGAATTTGCTTTAAGATTTGTCAGAAAAGGGTGTAGACACAGAACACGGAGGAATATGAACAGCGGGTACATGCACATGATGGAGAGGGAGTACAGTCTACTATTCACTTATATTTTATGTGCTTGGCATTTTCCAGGATGAAGTTTTAAAGATGGGGTAATGTGGGAGGACTTATGAAATGGATGTTCCTCTTCCCTTCAAGACTAGAAGAAAAGAACAGAAGGGCAGGTCTTCCTGTGTTTATAGGCAAAGCTTCCCAAGGACAAAAAAGGGAGAGACTAGAGTGTCCGAAGGCGCCAAACACTGGAAACCCTGCAGTTTACCCTTTGGCAATTTTTCTTCCTCTCCCTGAGCTCTGTTATCCTGTCCACAAAACAAGGCTGTGAAGTGAGACAATCACTAAGGCCCCCTTGTAGCCCCCCTAAATTCTAGGATTCAATTGTCTGGAGGGGAGCGGTTCCCTCTCCCCCCAGCAGCCACCAGGCAGGTAGTGCGGAGCAGGCCTGCTCCAGGGGAGGGCTGTCAGGTGCCTGACTGGCCCCAGCCTAACACCACTGGGGCCGGGCGCCTGCCCCACCTCGTACGGCCGAGCACAGCCTGGGGCTCCTCCCGGAGATCAAGCCCACACTCAGCGCTGGCAGCCTCTTACCTGAGGATCTGGTTGTACTTGGCCAAGCGCTCGGATCGGCATGGGGCACCAGTCTTGATCTGTAAGCAGAAAACAAAGGCCACAGCTGCTTACAGTGGACACTGAATCCTCTTGGACGCTTTGGGCAGGGGCAGGGTGCCAGGCAAAGACAGCAAGGCCTTAAGCAGGCTCTCTGACCTAGGAAGGGGGGGTAAAAGGGGCACCCAGGACTCCATTCTCTCCACCCCCACCCCAGGTCTGTGTTCAGGAGAGAAGCGAGGCCCGCCCTTCGTGTCAGGGAGCTCCTTACCTGCCCCGTGCACAGCCCCACCACCAGGTCAGCAATGAAGGTGTCCTCAGTCTCCCCGGAGCGATGCGACACCATGACGCCCCACCCGTTGGACTGGGCCAGCTTGCACCTAGGAGCCAGAGAAAACCAGATGGCATGGTTCCGCGGCTCAGGCACCGCAGCCCCTCCTGGCCTCCCGAGCCCTCAACTGCTGGGAAAAGGATAACCCTCGACCTCCCCTGAAGGCCCAAGGATGTTCTCTGCCCTGTAGTCACATTTGGAAAACAAGTGGGTTCAGCCTCCTTGAGAGAGGTGTGTGCATGCCCGGACTGACATTCTCTGTGTGATATGGAATAGTGGGTGCACGGACACCCAGTGGTCAGGACCAGGCCACAAGGGCCAAATGTCCCAGGCCCCTGGGGGCCATTGCTAACTTTAAATGTCACCTGTAGTTCCAATCAGAAGACCCTCCCCACCACCAGGTTCAGGCCCCTCTCTTCACAAGAGCTGCCCCCAGAGGGAGGGCACTCACGCCTGCAGGGACTCGGTAACAGAGCCGATCTGGTTCACTTTGAGCAGGAGGCAGTTGCACGATTTCTCGCTCACGGCCTTGGCGATCCGCTTGGGGTTGGTCACCGTGAGGTCGTCCCCGACCACCTGGATCCCCGCGCTGGCAGTGAACTTCTGCCAAGCTTCCCAGTCATCCTGGTCAAAGGGGTCCTCGATAGACACCACTGAGAAGAGTAGAATGTGTTTTATCAGGGTGGCCTCCCAGGCTGCTGACCACCAACGCCGCTGGAGTCCCCCTCCCCTGAACTGAGGCTCACCTGGCCTCGCCCCTCTCACCTGCAGACAGCCCATCCCTAAAGCAAGTCCTGGAAGGAGTCCGCCCTACCCAGCCCTCCTGTGACAGGGAGCACAGTAATTGCAATCCTGCAATCCCATGGTTGTGGAGGCAGAAAACCTACTGCCCGGGGGGTTCTCAGTTTAGTGCCACCGAGGGTAAGAACAGGGCTGTGGACCCAGAGGGGTGACTCTGGGGTTTGCGTTCCAGCCCCATCTCCACCAAGGTGCTCAATGTTAATGCGGGCACTCAGAGGCACTGCCTGGTGTGAACACCTGTGCCACTGTTGGCTGAGCGCCCCTGGGCAAGTTCTAACCCACTCTCTGCCTCACTGTCCCCTCTCCCGTGCGCATCAGGTAACACAGAGCCTAGAGGAGTGCCTGGCAGTCCCAGTTTTCAAAGGTCCTTGCCTAACATCTGCTCATTCACGAGGCTGTTCTGACAGTGACACAAGGTGCTCACACGTCACCACCGCAGGCCGGCAATACCCGCCACTCACACCCGCAGCCGCCTTGGAACACTCACCTGGGTAGTCCCTGATGAAGGACTTGTACAGGTTGGCCAGCTCGTCGGGTGTGATGTACCTGTTGGGGTCATCAGGCGACTTGAAGTCCAGGTCATACTTGCCCGACCTATAGAACTCAGAGGCAGCTACGTCCATGCCGATGACGACCTTGTCACTATAGCCAGCCTTGCCGATGGCATTCTTCAGCAGCTCCAGGGCTGGAAAGAGATGGTGGTGATGACTTTGGAGACCAGGCCAGCTCTGCCCAGTGGGAACCGTAACAGAGGGAGGATAAGGTACTCTGGCCCCAGCCACCAGTCTCAAGATTCCAGGAACCTTTTTATGTTCTGGGGCAAGAAACCTTTGCTCAGGGCCACGAGTGCATGGCCAAGTTGGAAACTGATTCTCAGAGGCTTTTTCACTGACAAATGCTCCCAAATTTAGCACCAAAGAACAGCTGTGCTGGCCAAGATACAGTTACAGTGACCAGCTGAGATCAGCTGTCCCAAAGAACAGGCTTTAAATAGAGCCAAGACAGAGGATAAGATGGTTAGACAGCATCACTGACTAAATGGACATGAATCTGAGCTAACTCCAGGAGAGGGTGAAGGATAGGAACCCTGGAATGCTGTAGTCCACAGGATCGAAGAGTCAAGACACGATTTAAGTGACTGAACAAGAGGCTGCGATCCAAGAGGGAGCCCAGCGGACTGACAGGGAGCCCCATGCCGAGGCCCTGCCACTAGGCTCTGCTGTCCGGGTCCAGGCTCAGGGTCAGCCTCACTCAGAAGCACTGCCTGCAGGGAAACTGACCAAGACACTGGCTACTGTTGAACAGCAAAGGTGCCCAAGATTCAAACCACGTGAAAGGGCCGGTTTTTTATAAGTTAACATAGTCGAATGTCAGCTATTGTGTATGACTGACCCAAAGGTCAGGATAGACATTTCCTTTCACTAACCGTCCCTGAAGCCCATGATATATGCTTGGAACCCTAGATTTTATGGTCGGGGGTGGGGCGTGGAGGGGGCCCACGGTGCCCAGGGTTGGGGCTCCCTTGGAGTCACTACCTTCTTTGTTTTCCAGGATGTTGGGGGCAAAGCCGCCCTCGTCTCCCACATTGGTGGCGTCCTTCCCGTATTTCTCCTTGATGACGTTCTTCAGGTTGTGGTAAACCTCTGCTCCAATGCGCATGGCCTCCCGGAAGTTTTCGGCCCCAACAGGAAGGATCATAAACTCCTGCATGGCCAGCTTGTTGCCAGCGTGAGAGCCACCGTTGATGACGTTGAAAGCCTGTGGGGGGAGAGAGGAGTGTAGCTTCTGGCCTGGAGGGTCTCCCCACCCCCAGCAGCCCCCCAGTGCCCAGCTCCACATGGAGCCCGTGCATCACTGCACTGCAGCCACCACCACAGGTGCACACAACCCAACAAGTACAGAGGCCCTCTCCCATCGACAATTGAGGAGACGGGTGCTCAAGGTCACTGTCAGCCGGTGCTGGCAGAGTCGTCTGCAGCCGAGACTCCCAGAGCCTGCTCGTACCCTCGTGCTGGAGGATCACATATGGATGAGCTGGAGAGGTGGGAGGTCTCGGGTCCCCACGAGAAAGCAAACACCCCCTCCTCCACACACGGGAAGCTCAAACCAGCCACTCACTGGAACTGGCAGGATGACCTCAGCATTGCCAGCCAAGTCGGCGATGTGGCGGTAAAGGGGCACCCCCTTCTCCACGGCACCAGCCTTGCAGACAGCCAGGGACACACCCAGGATGGCATTTGCACCAAACTTGGCTGGAACAGAACAGAGTTAAATGAAGGCATGTCTTACCCACCAGCCTTCCTCCAGCTGGCTTTCCTGCCTGGACCACCACTGTGTGCGCCCTGGATTGTATTCTGAACCTCTTCTCTATCACACCAGAAATGCAACAGCCTACTTCCCACATACACTCATCTGCTCTTTCCCCAAAAGAGAAAGCCCTTTCTTTGGTCTATGGAACTCTAGAAAGTTCTGCAAGTTGCTGGACTATCTGAAGCACGGCCTCTTCTGAGTAACCCTCCACACCTGCTGCTGTCAGCTGGCTGTACTCCTGATATTTAAAAACGTAATTTATGAACGTGAGGCAAGGACCACAGGTATCTGGTCATATAACTTATTATTAGGGACGACATGACCTCTCCCCAAGGGACTTAAAGAGTCTTCAGGAGAAGCTACGACCTTCCTGGCGAAGATTCCACTCTGGCCACTCACACTTATTTTCTGTGCCGTCCATCTCTATCATCAGCTTGTCGATCTTCTCCTGCTCCACGACATTCAGCTTCTGCAGGGAGAAGGGAGGGTGAGCTGCTTGGAGGGAATGGTGCTTCTACCCACACGCCCTGGGCCCTCCTGTCACAGAGCCACCAGCCTTGGGAACTGTGCAAAGCCCAGGTCGGTTTTGTGCTTATCCATGTCAGGGGAAAACAGACACAACACTGCCCTTCACAGGCTTTAAGAGCATCACGTACTTCTCCCAGCATTGTGACTTTGGGGGCCGGAGAACAACAGAACTCATTGTTCTTTATTTGAAGAGCTGTGCTAATCAAAGTCAGTTTCTGCTGTCACTCAGCTGTCCTCAGTGAGGACGTCTGAATATCTGATGGGAGATACAAGATTTGTAGGTAGTCCACAAGGCCAAAAAATAATAATCATCATCATCTTTATTTAATGTTTTAGGCCAGGTTGTGTGTGGCATGTGGGATCTTAGTTCCCTGACCAGGGATCAAACCTAGGCCCCCTGCATTGGGAGTGTGAAGTCTTAATCACTGGACTGCCAGGGAAGTCCCCAAAATGTTTGATAACTGACCAAAATGAATACTTTTAGTGAGAGTATAAAGTAACCAAATTGGCATCTTAAAAACTGGCTCAAAGTAATGAAATAAAAGTCAACATTACTTTAAAAACTTCCCAACAGCAAATTATTTATCATCTTTCTCATTAAAAAACTAAAATACAAAAAGAAAACAAAAATCTCTTTAAGTCCATCACACCGTGTTAACACTTCGGCATCTTTTAACTTTCGTGTCAAGGCAACTTTGGGTAAAGTTCGAGGTCACCCCAGCAGATGGCTTGGGGCCAACACTCACCAGGAGTAACCAACAAAAGAAAATGTCCAGGAAAGCCCTGCTCACAGTCAGCCGTGCCAGCTGAGGGCACCGAGGCACAACGAAGAACAGGGGTGTGCAGAGGGGGCCAGGAGGCTGGGATGGCAGAGCAGTGATGGAAACTCTGCCTAGGGACCAATCACAGCAGGTCACGTGGGCTGGCCACAGCAGGCAAGCTGGGAATAGAACCAGCAGAGCTGCCACTTGCCATGGGCACAGAGTGGACCTGGGAGAGGGACCACGCCAAGGAGGACACATGAGGCCAGGCTCAGCCATAGGAGACTGGGAGGGAGGGGCTGGAGGAAGGACAAAATCGACAAAAAACAGCTGAGCAGGTTGGGCTGTGAGGTCCCCAGCCCCACTTCCTCTACAGCGGCTCCACTTATATCTGTTTGCCATATTGAGGCTCCAAATAGGATTTTATTTAACAAGAGTTCTGCTGTTTAAACATATAGTAAGTAATTCCACAGCTCATGAAAAATGAGTCAGTTGCCATGGGTACTACATTCAACACCCCTGGGAGCCACCCTTAAAATCTGGATCTTAACTCCCCAGAGGTTAAGATCACTGCTGGGAAACATCAAGGCTCTTGGAGCCTCCCGTCCCTCGGATCCAGTTCCATGCTCTGTTAGACATGGCCACGCAGGCAGAGGGCGGGTCAGCAAAGGCCAAGTAACTCGCATGCACGACAGGGAATCCCACCAGCTTCTTTAGCTCTCAGAATAAGCTCTTCCTTAAACAGGAAAGCCCCCCGGCCTGGACTGGGCGGCGCTCTGATAGCATTAATATACATTAGTCATCAGGAGGCAGGTCCTACCTTGCTAACCAGGGCAGGCGCAATAGTTTTATTGATGTGCTCAACAGCCTTTGAGACACCTAGAAGGAATAATCAAATCAAATTACCGATGCTGATGAGAGAGGCTTGAGCAGCACTGCTGGAGAACCGCTCACCATATTCACCCAGATATTCAGAGCCCACCAGAGACCTTCAACGGGACCCCTGGCCCTCTCCCCCCGGAATCGGAGGGCTTTCTGGCCCAGTCTGAGTGCTCTTACCTAGGACCCCCACGGGTTAGAGCCACACAAAAAGCCGCCAAACAGACTGTCTGGAGGGAGGTTAGTTGGCAAGACCATGCACTGGACAGGCCAACTGCAGAGGCTAAAGGACGCCCCGTGTATTACCTGTGTGCACAAGGCTGGTGCCAGGAACTCGTTAATATACTTAACGGGTCTGGAGACACCTGACCAGCAGAGATTGACAGAGAAGGAAAAAAGAAAGACTCAGAAGAGAACAGGTTTGTGAAGGACGCCGAGTGAGAGAAAGAGAGGAACAGGACAGGAAGGTGGGGAGAAGGCGGTGGGGACCATGCATTCGTCCTCATCATAACTGAGGTGGGGCGCTCCTCCTGCCGTGGGCAGGCGTCCACCTGGGCTGCCAGTGAGACCCCTCAGGAGAGCTCTTTCCAGAAGCTGCCCTCCTGCAGTGGAGCCACTGTGACCTGGCCCTGTGTCCCCCTCAACCTGACCTCGCTCGCTGTTGCCCCTCTGATGCAGTGTTCCTCATCGCCCTCCCCTGGAAAGTTGGCAGCCCACTCGTGCCCTCGGGAGGGCCACAAACTGTGACGCAGCCTGTGCTCCTGCCTTCTCTCCAGAACCAATTCCCATCCCCGGGTGACACCGCTCCGTGGAGAGTGCAGTCCAGCCCCGTCTGCTTTCCTGTGGCCTGGCCTCGGGGGTTCTATCTGCAGAAAGGTGAACATGTGCACACAGACCACTGGAGGCCAGCTCTGCCAGAGAGACAACAACTGATCTATCCATGATGAGTTGGAAGCCTCCAAGCCCTGAGACCACACCCCGGGAAGAGGCCTGCAGGCCGGGAAGGCCCTCAGAGCCCTCCTGGAGGACAAAGGCTTCTCCTGGGCACTAGCTAACGTGTCTTCTTCTCCCTCATTCCCTGGCCCAACCAGGAGTTCTTCACAGACTGGAGACAAATCACAGGAGAAAGAATGTGAAAATGCCTGCCTTGGGTTACAGGCTCAGGGACCCTGGCATCATGCTCGCCGTCCACACCCTGGGCCAATCAGAGGTCTCCTGCCCTCAGATGCAAGCTGCAGGGAGGAGGGAGGTGGGTCTGCACTCACCTTTCCCCATGTAGCGCGTCTTATCATTGTCCCGGAGCTCCAGGGCCTCATAGATTCCAGTTGAGGCGCCACTGGGCACAGCAGCTCTGAAGAGACCTGGATGTTGAGAGAGGAAGGAGAGAAAAATGTTTACTAATGATTAAGCAATAGCTCCTAGATCCCTCCCAGCACAGAGGGCATCTGCCCTCAGGAAATGGTCACCTCCTTCCAACATCGGGGAGACTAAGATGGCTGTTCCTCCTGCCTCCTGTGCTTTTGACTTTATACCGAAGACACTACAGCAGAGCTAATGAATTTCCCTAGTTTAAAGATAAAGGTCTAGAGCAGAGCTTCTCCAGTTTTAATGTGTGCACACAGCACCTGTGGGTTAAAATCCAGATCCTGAGACATGACAGGACATTTGAGTCCACATCCCTAAAAGCTCCCAGGTGGTGCCCTGCAGCTGGTCCATGGACCACCCCCAGCCACACAGTCCAACAGAAACACCATGAATCCACTTGTGGGATTTATCATGTTCTAGGAGCTAGTAACCCACGGAAACACCAAGCTATTTTAGACAGTCGGGCTAGAGAGCACTGTTGCTAAGCTTCCCTTAGACAACTGAGATCGGGTTGCTACCTTTCACGTCTAGAAGGTGATGGTTCAAGAGGAATCACTACAGCTCATGTGCCTCAGCTTAGGCAGCAGTGAATGCTATTTGGAGGTTCTCTGCCTAACAGGACAGGTTGGAAGAGAAAAGGAATAAGGACAACAAAGGCGCAGAGTTAATCACACAAGAACCCAATCACAGTCCTGCAGATACAGAAACCGGCCGCCTGGCTAAGCCTAGAGTGTGGAGCAGAAAGTGGCAGCTGTCCTTGGAGGACAGACGGTGTCTGGAAAGGTACCGCAGAGATCCGGTTACATGGGGCAGACAGGGTGAGGGGAGCAGGAAGTGCAAGCAGCCTCTCGAATCTCCTTGAAATTGTCAGGGACTTCCCCTCTGAGAACTGGGGGGTGTGGGGATGTGAAGGCAACTCAACTCAAGAGGAAAAAACCCAACCACGTATCTCAGTCACGCTTGGTTATGTGCTTGTGTTACCACATGACTGTGTGAGCAGTGGGCCACACGTTCTTTGTATCCAGGCCCTGGCTTTCTCTATATCCATCAGCTCTGGACGAGGTGAAGAAGCGATGGAAGAATGACCCTAAGGTCAGCTATGGACTTTGGCTGATAACGTGTCAATGCAGGCTTGACTCTAACAAAGGTTAGTCTAGGTAAAGAAGGTCAATTATGGACTTTGGGTGATAACGTGTCAATGCAGGTTTGACTCTAACTACTGCTCAGGTGAGAGTGTTGATAGTGGGGATGGGGGGTAGATGGGAACACTACTTTCCACTTGATTTTGCTGCGAACCTAAAACTGGCCTAAAAATAAATTCTAAGAAAGAAGTGATGAAAGGTTCTTAACAAATTTATGATTTTCTGGCGCTTTTTTTCTTCCTGAAAAGGATTAAGACACATAAGAGAAAGTTCCATTCATTTAAATGTTAAAAGACATTAATTTTAGTCATTTTAAAGAGTTTCAAAGAAAATGCCTCCCTCTCAACAATCTTCTAGCATCCTGGGTCTTTTTTCGTCGTTCAAAGTCCGTTAATTTCCAAGTGGAAAGTTCCACTCTCTAAGTGAACCAATCTCATAAACTGAAAGGAAATTCTTGCAGTCTGAGAATCCACAAGGCACATGCCCAGAAGGAATGGTGTTCTCATGGCAACCCCTACAGTAACCACAGGTAGGCTTCTGCTGGATAAATCTAGACTTGAGGGGCCTTCACTTTCTGGGCAAGGGGGAAGGCAGGACAGGAAGGGATGGGCTGGAGGTTCCTCTGCCAGGCCTGTGATTCAGACCATGACTCAGCTCTGACTGGCAGGTTCCTTTCCAACTTCACACACTTGGGCCATTTAGAAAATGGCTGAGATGTTGCTGGAGGTAACACAGCGGCTAGGGAAGCACCAGATTTTCTTAAAGTAAAAAAGATTAAGGAGGGGAGATTTTAAGGGGGACCCATCCTATTCTTTTCAAATGTGGGCAAATTTTTCCTATGTGGACTTATAGCCAGGTAAAAATACCAGCCTCTGGAATGTCCCAACACTCCCAAGTAAAAACTGTCCCTGATCCTCTAAGAGTGATCTCTGGAAGCAGAGCTAAGAGCGCTATATATACCCTTATACTCCCCTAATCTCTTTCCTTTTCAAGGAAGATCGATCCTATCGCACTGTACCTACTTATTTGGTCACAACAAGCTGTGAGGCAAACGAGTGACAGGCCCTTTTAGGGACAAGGTATCACCTTACCTCCCTACCTCAGTAACCTTGGAGCTGACCTGTGTCCTTCTCTACATACCAAGAAGCACAAGGGCCTCTGGCCTCCCAACCTCGGAGCACAGCCTACCAGCATGTGCAGATCAGAAAGAAAGGCTTTCAAGACCACAAGCTGTTTCTTGCCTAAGGCTCTGTCATTTAAAGCTTTAAATGGAATGTGGTGCCAAGGATTATAGAATCAAAAGCAGCACATACCTTTCGCCGTGAAGAGATCAACTTCAACAGTGGGATTCCCACGAGAGTCAAAGATCTCTCTGGCGTGGACCTTGAGGATGGACATGGTGAATTTCTGCAGGGAAACACAGTTCACATTTTCCATGAACCATAACAAAGGCTCAACTCGTTATTCAAGAGGTCACATCTGAGGATTCCTAGACTAGGAAAGAGTGCATATAACTAAAAATTAATGTAGGAAGGGTGACTAGAAAATGCCTGCTGGAAAGCAGTGGGAATTGTTCCTAAAAAGTTGGTGGGGGGCAGCTCTGAAAGGCCCTACTAGTTCAGGGCTGGTCCTGCAAGCAAAGAAAGCCTGACCACGTGTGTGCTGGTGGGATTTAAAAAAAAAAAAAAAAACTACAGGAGGAAAATCTGGTTTGTAGCAGAACAGTGAATTAAAAGCTAGAAACACAATTCATTAGGTAATTTGAAGCAGCAGGAGGATATTTAATAGGTCGGTATAGGATAATCAGAAATTATGAGTTTGGAAAGGAGGAGTGAGCCTCTTGGTCGGTGTGCTGTGAGCTTTGCCAATTTCTGAGCCTTTCAAACCTCACAGTGCTTGGGTCTTTAGCAAGACAGGGCACAAAAATAACATTATCTAATTAGTGTTTCTTTCAATGGGCATTTCACCCCATCTAAAAATCTTAATTATGAAAGTCATGAATTGTACCTAGAAAAATGATTCTTTGAGCACCAGGATATGCCAAGAGAAGTTTCCTTCGAAAACACCTTAAAAAAAGGTGGGGGTTGCAGCTACAAAGAGTAAATATCAAGAGCTAAAAAGAAAAAAAAGTCCTCCTTTTCTTGCTTTCCCTCCCAGAGGCTCTCCAAGAAATAAACTAATTGAACAACTTGTAAGACAGAGGTAGACACCTAGTCACTGCTCAGAAGCCATTATCTAACTGGGCCCTCCTCCAGTATCTTCTCTGGAATGTTCTGAAGCAGCAAACGGCATCTTTTTAAGTTTCAAAATTAGACATGAAATCACGTGTGTGGCTTTGTCTTTGTAACAATGGAGTTTTTATTCATTAGCCAATAAAAAGACATCTAGTTTTTAATCTCCTATCTTACAAAAAGGTAAATTTGCTTAAATTTTTTTTCATTTTAAAATTCTAGTTAAAAAAAAATAAAAAAATAAGATTCTAGTTAACTTTGGGGTTTGGGAAATCCTACCTGTGTAACATTTATCACTGCCAAAAAGTTCCCTTAGGCCATTTCCAGTCACTGTCCCCTCATCCTCAGGCCAACCACTGATTTACTTTACAGATTTTAGATACACTTTCAAACACATCTTCATTTCACTACCTCATCACACAGTTGTAAGATTTCATTTTTGGCTTCCTTTTAGTGATATAAAACAAAGTAATCAACTTATTTCATGATGTAAAAATAAAATTCAATTTATCTTTAAATGGCTAGGAAAACTTTTCTCCTAAGTCATTAAAATGCTATGAGCACAGAGAGAGGGGAAGGTGGGTCTGACTGGGAGCCTGCACGGCTTTTTACCGGCCTAGACTGAACCCCATACCAGGGGCAGCATGGGCAGACCGGGCAGCCGGGGCCTACACGTGCCCCGGAAACAGGTCAATCGGCTGCCCACACCGCTCAAGGGGAAGACCACATTGCAGAGGAAGCAGCGAAGAGGAAGATTTCGTAAAATACATCCTTTTTATGTCAGACCAGGGGTTGACTGTTGGTGGCCAGCCCGGGGAGCCGAGAGCGGCTCGTGCCCGACCTGGGCGAGGTCGCCGGGAGGGCTTTCCAATGACTCCCCGGCTCCGCTGCAGTCTCTTCCAGCACAAGCGCCTTCTGAACCCACATTAGTCCCTGCTCATTCCGCAGCAGCGACGGGCTGGACACCCAGGCGCCAGGCTGGGGGCCACCAGCGGGAGGTAGGGGCGCGGGGCCCGGAGCGGGGAGTTGCAGCTTCGCGGGAATCTCTCCTTTCCCGGCCCCTTTGTCAATTTTCGGAAGGGCCTGGCTTTAACGAGCACGCAGTTTGGACCTGGAGCGCTTCCCAAATCTTCTACCCTCGCCTCCTGTTGTCTTGGTGACCGCGTGCTGTACCCCTGGTCTCCCGGGACAGTTACGCGGCCCCGTAACCCATAATCTCAGGCTGAGCTGCACTTTCCCCTCCGGAGAAACCGGGCGCTGTGCCCCATTGTCGAGCCGCGACTCTGGCCAGGGAGGCCAGTCGCAAGCGCGGACTCATCCCTTCCCCATCCCAGCCGAACCTCCCACCCGCAGTCTGACCGGCAGGAGCGCCCGCGGGCCCTGGGGACCCACGCGCCTCCCGCCCGGGAGCTTTCTCGGTAGCCCTTCCTCGAGTTCTCACCCTGCCGCCGGAGGTCGCCGCCCGAGAGAGAAGCAGAGGGTGCTGCAGACACCGAGGATGAGCGATAAGTCGCAACGTCCGAGCGCTCCGAGTACCCCGAGCTCTTCTCCCCGCCGCTGGCCAGGACTTCCTGCCTAGCCCGGAGGGGACCACGCCCACTTCCCGCCCCTCAGGCCCGCCCCCTCCGAGACGCCTTGCCATTGGCCCAGCGCGCCGTCACTCGGTCTCTCGTCCGAGGGAAGGGCGGAGCTGTGGCCGCTGCGGATGGTTAGAGGGGGCGACATACCAGGGAGGTGGGGCGGGACTGGGCTGGGCCGTCCCCGGTGCCCCCGCAAATGGGTGGGGGTATGGACGAGTCCCAGTCCCCCTTCGCTCCACGTCGGGCTGAGGGCCCCTTCCCCCCCGCGCCGGCGGAGCGGAATCTGTGGCTCTGGGAGCGGAATCTGTGGCTCTGGGGCCCCCGGGGAGAGGAGGGGCGGGGCGGCGCAGCCGGCATGAGGACTCCGGGTTCCGTCACGTACTCCGAGTCCCGCACGCACGCAGCGTCCCTCCGGCGCCGCACGTCCGGCCCACGACCTTGGTGACGACCTTCGCGGCCGGTCCTTTCTGGCCGCCCCACCCCTCTCCCCGGTGCGCTGTGCTGGAGACCCCAGTGGCAGGGGGACGTTGCCGGCCGCGTGCGCCTACCCAGCTCCCCGGCCGCCGAGCCGGGAGCATGGCCACGTGCGCTCACCCGCGCCTGCGCCCTGCGTTCCCGGCCGCCCGCCAAGGTGACACGGTCCCTTTGTCCTTGTGCGTCGGTCACACATGAGTTATTAGGCCAAGATAGAGGAAAGGATTTTGAGCACTTCCTATGGCCCAGGCACTCCTCCATGTGCGTGCCCAGGGTTGGTTCATTCTGAGGCTCTTGTTAATGTTGCATCTTAAAATGAGGCCCCATCCCTCCCTTTCTCATCCATGTGAACCATACTTGTCCTGGCTTGTGTGTGTGTATGTGTGTGTGTGTTAGTCGCTCAGTCGTGTCCGACTCTTTGCGACCACCATGAACTGTAGCCCACCAGGCTCCTCTGTCCATGGAATTTTCCGGGCAAGGATACTGGAATGGGTTGCTATTTGCTTCTCTAGGGTATCTTCCCAACCCAGGGATAGAACTGGGATCTCCTGCATTGCTCGCGGATCCTTTACCGTCTGAGCTGCTAGGGGAGCCCTGGTTTGGCAGTGGAATTTCACACAGATCCTGGGGGATTTCTCAAAGTTCAAAATAGGCAATATTCCTCAGTGGTCTGACGAATGAAAAATAGACAACAGTAGATGTAGTTGTTTTACCCTGTGCTGAAGAAAGAACTGATTCCCGTTTTAAATCTGTTCTTCAGTACATCCCCCCCCACCCCCACCCCAAACACTCACACTCGAGGGAGGGCTTCATTTTCCAATAAGAATTATTTGTACTTTCTTAGCGCTCCTCTTGGTCTGTAATTCAGAGAGCTAAAACCGTGTCATACATCTTCAGGTTTAATACATTGCATAGAGAGATCAAAGTGTGTATTCAAATTATTATTTCTTCTTGTCAGCTGCAAAACCTGCTTTTCTTCCTTAATCACTAGCTTTGGATAAAGCTGAAGGCCTACTGACTAAGAAGAAAGAACTTTAGGGTTAAATCCAGCAAAAAAAGCAACAAGGAAATTGTAAAATGTTTGCCAGAGAATTATATGAATTTTGCAAGCAGAGTTTGTGATTTCCCCAACAATACACTGATGTTTCAGACTGCTTAAAACCAAGATCCCAGCCCCATGACTCAGCAGCTAAATCAACAGTCACCATCTCCTGAACCTTAAGAGTTCTACAGAAATCAGACACTTACAGCTCTTATTTTCAGAGCAATTCTAAGGTGTGGCCCTGAAAGGGCTCCAGAACAATCTCATTTTCTGTTAAAATGGTTAGAGAAAGATAGAAAGACATGGCTCTTATGACAGCTTCCTGGCCACAATCAGTGATTCTTCGCAGGAAATCAAATGTAGAACATGATCTCAGACTGCTGCTATTGCAAGATTCTTGGAGGCCGCTCCACAGCATTTTGAGCCACAGCACTTCGACCTCAAATAGGAGCTCAAATGTTAATGATTAGTAGAGATGTCCTCCTATCCTTTCCAAAATTCACAGGCTGCCAAATGCTCTGCCTGTCTCCACGGCTCCTGAGGATTCGTTAGCAGGCTATGGAACTCATGGGTGCCTTCAGTCCAGTGCAGGCCATCTACTTTGTTACAGGCTTTTATTTATTATTTATCACTGACAGTATGCTGGGTGAGCAGTTTTAATGCAGTGGCAGACCAAAGGCATTCGCCTTGCTGGTGGGCAAGGAGGAAAAATGTGTGTACAAGGCTCTTATCAGAAGAACACACTGCAGGTAGGGACTGCATGATGTTTGCAGGGGGAACGCCAGGATTGAGGGAAGACAAAGCTTCAGCAGCCTGTGATCCACCTGGGTCATAGTGATTCTGTCTGTGGTCTGCACACCCCTGGTTGAAAACTGCTGGTCAGTTTTCAACTGCTGGCCAGAAAAGGGGGCACACCTTTTTTGAAAGGCAGGTCTTTATCCAGATAGGAAACTCCAGGGTTAGAGAAGAAGGCCTAAGGAGATAAAAGTTCAGAGGAGTGAAGAAGGACCTCAGGGGATCTAGGGGGATCCCCGCTCCTAGCAGTCTAGGAAGTTTCTGTGTTTACCTCTGTGAACAAGGAATGTTACCTGCCTTCTCAGTAACCAAAGGATGTTACTTTGCCAACAAATGTCCATATAGTCAAAGCTATGGTTTTTTCCAATAGTCATATACGGATGTGAGAGCTGGACAATAAAGAAGGCTAAGTGCCGAAGAATTGATGCCTTCATACTGTGGTGCTGGAGAAGACTCTTGAGAGTCCCTTGGACAGCAAGGAGATCAAACCAGTCAATCCTAAAGGAAATCAACCCTGAGTGTTCATTGGAAGGGTTGATGCTGAAGCTGAAGCTCCAACACTTTGGTCATCTGATGCGAATAACTGACTCATTGGAAAAGTCCCTGATGCTGGGAAAGACTGAAGGCAGGAGAAGGGAACGAAAGAGGATGAGATGGTTGGGTGACATCACCAACTCAATGGACATGAGTTTGAGCAAGCTCCTGGAAATAGTGGAGGACAGGGAAGCCTGGCATGCTGCAATTCATGGGGTCGCAAAGAGTTGGACACAACTGAGCGACTGAACAACAAAGGATGCTACAATCATCAAGCCATCAGCCACTGCAGCCACCTCAGCACTCAAGAGGGGATTCTGGATGGAGAAGAATAGGATACCTGCCCTAGAGAGTTATGGTGCATCTCAAAGGAATAATTTCATTCAGCCTGGACTCTTGTATCTTCTTGTACATAGAAAAGTGCTGAATTCATTAACTTGAGATGTCCCATTTTTCTTTAGTTAGCAGTAATCTTGATGTTTGGTTACCTGAGTTTTTGTTTTTTCAAAAACTCTTATATATCCTGGCTCCTCCCATACCTCTTTGGAATAGTCCCTCAGAGCTGTCTGAGAGGCTGTATCCTGGGCTTAAGTGCTCAGTAAATCCACTGAATAAAACATAATCCTCAACTTTTAGGTAGTGCATTTTTCCCCATCCTACACACTAAGTATTTCACATATACCAAAGACTGCATAAAATATATTCAATGTAAAAAAATAATAAATGTCTGTGTACCTAACTTACCAGCTTAAAAAATGGGATACTGGCAATGCCATTTGTGTCTCCTGTATATTCTTCCCTGGCCCCAGAGGTAGCCACAATCCTAAATCCTGGCTTTTCTCTGCGGTATTTAAATATTTATTGAACTTTATATAAATGGCATTGTACTATTTGTGGCCTTTGCTACAATATTTTTTTTGCTCCACTGGACATTTGTGAGCTGGAGACAGTTTGTTTCGGTGCTGAATAGTGTTCCATTGTGACTATCCACATTTTCCTATCAGTATGTATTTGAGTTTCCTGATTCTTTCTGTCTTGTTAATAACAACATTGCCACTATGAACTTGGTTTCGAATATCTCTTGAGTACAGGTGCAAGAGTTTCTCTAGGACAAATACCTAGGACTTTGTTTTCCAAAGTATTCTTTTGAGACTTCCCTGGTGGTCCTGATCTCCAGTGGCCTCGGCATGTAATGGCTTGGAGCAGAGCTTGGGTTCCCAGGGAGAGACTTAGGCCAGGTCATGATGGTGTGAGCCCCAAATCCTAGCCACTAGACCGGTGGTCAGTGACAAGGACTCTGGCCCTTCAGCTTTGCAGAAAAGAAATTCCACAAAGACAGTAGTTAAGCAAGTAAAGTATTTATTAGGAGAAAAAAAGAGTACAGCACATATAGATAGACACATGGGCAGACTTAGAGAGTCACTGAGTTGCACCCCCCTGGTTGTTTAAATCACTTATATAGGATATTTCTTCCAGTTTTCCTTTGGTCAGTCATTTTGAGTTGCCTGGTTCACAGTCCATATTTGGTATATCTCAGGATCCTTCCATGTGTGTGCACACATCTCTTAGCTAAGACAGATTCTACCAAAAAAGCCTAGGGGTAGGGCATCCTTTGTGCTTCCCTGGTAGTTCAGATGGTAAGGAATCTGCCTGCAATGCAGGAGACCTCGGTTCAATCCCTGGGTTGGGAAGATCCCTGGAGGAGGGCATGGCAACCCACTCCAGTATTCTTGCCTCAAGAATCCCATGGACAGACCATGGGGTTGCAAAGAGTCGGACATAACTGAACGACTACGTACTTTTTTTTCAGAGCATCCTTAGACGTTGCTCTCCTTTTGACCTCCAAGGAGCTTTTCTGCGCACATGTGATCAAGGAGGTCTCCTGACTTCAGGAATGAGAAATATGTGGTCTGAGGAGGGCCCAGCCTCCTCCCTTGATTGTCCTGCTATTCTTGTCTTGGAGTTTTGGCCCACGGGGAGTGAATCTCCAATCGCTTTACCGTGGGGCGACCCGTGTACCTCCTGCCTCAGTCCAGTGGCTAAGACTCCACGCTCCTAATGCAGCAGACCCGGGTTCAAGCCATGCCACAGCTAAAGATCCCCCATGCTGCAGCTGAGACCTGGTGCAGCCAAGTAAATAAATATTTTTCAAAACCCAACAAAGTATTTGTGTTTTCATGAGAGATGGAATATTTCCTGCCGTATCAGTGAACAAAGATGTCACAGTCACCAACAGTTGAAGCCACCACGGATGGTGAGCCCTGAGGGAACACAGGAAGGAAAGAATACCTACAATTGAGCAGCCTTCAGACTACTGCGACTGCCTGGAGAGTCCTGAGTTAGCCCAGGATGTGGAAACAGGATACTGGCCCCAGATAGCCGAGGTGCATATCAAAGAAATGATTTCAGTGAGACCAGACTCTTGCATCTTCCCACACATAGTAAAGGACTAAATTCCTTAACTTGAGATATCTGGTTTTCTTTAATTAACAATTACCTTTTGATGTTCAGATCACTTGCCCTTTGTTAAAAAACTTCTATATAACGTGGCTTCTTTCTTCACCTCTTCAGAGCATCTCTCTCAGGGTCACTTGAGATGCTGTCTCCTAGGCTTGAAGTCCTAAAAATTCCCACTAAAGAAAGTGTAACTCTCAACATTCAGGTTGTGAGCGTTTTTTAAGTCCACAACCAGAAGTGTACATGAGTTTTGACCTGGATGGCAAAAATAAAATTCAGCTCTTCCTTTACAATTTTTTTCTAGAAATTTGATCAATTTTCAATAACCCCCTTTCCAAGACTTTTGCTTAAGGAAACCTATGTAAACTCTGTAAATTACAGTCAGCATTCTACCCCATCATGGTTTTGAGGGCACCTCTTAGGGCTCCCTGCTGTCTGTCAACAGCCCCTCCTTTGCCTTCCAAAGTCAGCTGTGGAGGTAGGGTGTGGATAAGGCAGATGTTTGGGGAGGCAGAAGGGAGAGCACAGTATGAGGCACTTATCAGTGGTTCCCAAATGAGGGGAGTAATAAAGAGGGGTTAAATAAGCCCCAGGACTGAGGACTGAGGGCAGCTAATGAAGGTGGGGGAGCAAATGCGAACTCGGAGGAGTTCTGCACCAGCCAGAGAAAATCTCAGTGCAAGGTTGCTATCTTGTGTCAAACAGTTCTGAGAGGATCTGCTGTGCCTCAGCGCCTTTATCTCTGAAATGGGTGTGAAAAGACCACCGTCTGGAGGCAGTTTTGAGCTGTCACTGCCCCAGGTGGCTCTTATCATCAGTTTGGGAATCCTTGCTTACAGCTGGAATGGAGGCCTGCAGGGCACTGATAGTTCTAAATAGCAGCTGCATTTGGCCCCCTGCCCCAGCAGTTTCTCCTTTTCATCTCTATCCTTTCCCATCCCCTTTTCCTCACAGTTTTTAAGGTTTTCTCTTGAAGGGATGCCCAGGGTAGCTGCAGCCCAGGGGCGAAGAAACCTCGATCTATCAGCCAGGCTGGTGGCCCTCCTATAGGCTGTGATACCAACCAGAGTCCTTGGCCTTCCCCATCAATAGAAATTGACTAGAGGCCAGACAGGAAATTCAGGCAAGGTTTTATTGGGCTTTATTACACTAGCTGCAAGAGGGAGCAAAAAGAAGAAGCAGGGGCCAGCTTGTTCCTTACAAGGGATGAGGGTGGGGGTGTGCCCAGGGGTCTGATCACAGTGGTGGCTTAGTTGTTCTGCCCACCCTTAGGTGGTGGTGTGAGCAGGAGCCACGTGCAGCGCCCTGCTTTTGCTCCCAACACCCAGTTCTTGCTCCTGGCTCTTCAGAAATGGCCATTGCATTTTTTTGTCTTTTTCTATCTTGTGGTCCTAAATTTGTCCCAATTGCCCATGCCCACAGTTATTTTCAGTACCATATAGTTTCTTTGTATTTTGTGGCTTGAGGAGGAGAGGATTGTCCAGGTACCAGCATTGCAGCACCGCTGGCAAGGGTCCCAGGTCCCAGGCCCGTCTCAGCCAGGGTACGGGACCCTCGGATGGCAGACTCCAAAATGCCAGTTGCTGTGAAGGAAAGAGAAGTCACATAACAGGGAAGAACAAGTCTGACTCCGTATTAGATCTGTTTTTAATTTCTATATTCTATTGCTCTTGCTTTGCTTTAAGAATGTTGCCTACAGGGGATTCCCTGGCAGTCCAGTGGTTAGGACTTAATGGTTGGCATTTTCACTTCCAGGTTCCATCCCTGGTTGGAGATGTAAGATTCTGCAAGCCATGTGGCATGGCCAAAAAAGAAAAATGTTGTCTGTAGCCTGAAATATACAGGCTAGTCCATTCTCAAGGCTCTGACCTTAAGAATGTAACACTTTTTCATTTATAGAGAGGTTAAAAGTTGCAGAATAGAGACAAACATTTGTCTTATTGGACATTTAGAGAACCATCATGACCTGACCTACATGGACAACTACTAGAACAAAGGATTCCTACACCAAGAAGATTGGGTCAACTAACCACACCCCTCCCTCACCTTGTTTTTAAAAATGCTTTTCTGAAACCCTTTGGTGGAGTTCCAGGTTTTGGGGGGCATGAGCCATCTGTCTGCTTGCTTGGCCCTGCAATAACCGTCCTCTGTTACAAACGCCAACATTTCGGTATTGTTTGGCCTCACTGTGTGTCAGGCACCTGAACTTTCGCTTGGTAACAGTCAAGTGGTGCAGTATGTGAGCTCCAGACGGCAAACAGGAGCCAGGTTTTCCTCCAGAAGCAAGTGGAGGGACTTCCCTGGTGGTCCAGTGACTAACACTCAACATTCCCAAGGCAGGAGGCCCAGGTTCGATCCCTGGTTGGGGAATTATACTGTACATGCAGCAACTAAGACCTGGTGCAGCCAATTTTTTAAAAAAGGAAGTGACCCTTTGTGACTCATGACAGTAGGGTTTCCGTGGAGGCTTTGCATGGATGGCCTGATAGTGAGAAAATGCTTCTTCCTCCTATCAGTGGTTGATAACGTTAGGGGAGGCCTTGTTATCTGCCAGGTGTAGCTCTGTAGCTCAAATAATCCTGTTCCATGCAGTCATTTATGCTTTTCAAGCACAGAGAGGTGATCTGAGCTGACCAAGCCCTAAACTAGTGAATAGCTGCGGTGGGCAAACCTGGCTCCCGGCCCTCACCCCCAACCACTCAGCATCCTGCTCTCCCAAGATGAAGTTCCACTTGCCCTTGGGTCTGAATGAGATGCAACGACATTCAGTCCAAAAATCCTTCCCTTAATTTGCACATCCACCCCATGACTATAAGCATGTGGTGGTGGTGGTTTATTCGCTCAGTCGTGTCCGACTCTTGGGACCCCATGGACTGTAGCCCACCAGGCTCCTCTGTCCATTGGATTTCCTAGGCAAGAATAACAGAGTGGGTTGCTATTTCCTTCTCCAAACTATAGCCATGCACAGAATTTAACCACAGCAGCATCAGGTTTTGAGAAATAGGACTCAGGAAGACCTCATGTCTGCGGTGTTCTCTCTAAAGGTTTGCAGCCGGAAAAAGAGAGCAGCCTGCAGAGCGGGTGTGGCAGTTACACCATATGGCAGTTTGAGTTCCAGTTACAAAACGTCCCCAATCCCACACTTGTGGTGGCATTGCTAGCATTTCCTAAACAAAAGGGTAGAAACTCTGATTTTCTCCAACCCTTGACAGTTCCCATGAAGCAAAGTCTGCAGAGCTTCTATGTTGGAATTCCCTGACTGATGTGTTTATTTGTTTGTTTCCTGGTAGCCAGGAAAGTAGGGAGGAGAGAGTAGATTTCAGGACAGCATTTGTCAGAATCTGTTGGGATATTCTTGTGGCCAGAAGAGCAATGCAGATTGGGGGAATTGAGACCCAGCTGCATGGGTCTCCTAAGGGGCTGATCTCAGACTGAAGGCTTGCCCCTGGATGAGGGTGGCAAGAACAGGCAGCCGTAAATTCACAGATCAGCAGAGTTGGGCCAGACAGCTGCCCTAGTGAAGGGCTGACTCAGGATTTGCAGCAGACAGCCAAGCAGGCTGCCAGACCAATAAAGTGCCCCCTTTAGAGGGGTTTATGTGTGCCTGCCACTCTCACAGAGCCTTTGGAAGGGCTTCAAGACTAGTCAGGCTTTGGCCACCTCAACGCAACTGAGTGAACCAAGGATTAGCACCACTCCTTTTCTCTCTTTTTATAAGCAAGTCACATTGGACTTAAAGCCCCCCTTAATCCAATATGACCTTATCAAAATTTGATTACATCTGCAAAGACTGTACTTACAAAGAAGTTCACATTCACAGGTTCTATGCAGATGTGAAGTTTTGGGGGACACTATTCAACCTGGTACGACCTCCTAACTTGCAGGGTATCTCCCTGCAGCCCCTCCTCAATTGGTAGTCTAGCTCAGGAGTTAACAAACTATGGCCCATGGGCCAAATCTGTTTTTGTAAGTAAAATTTTATTGAAACACAGCCATGTACCTTTGTTTACATATTGTCTGTGGCTGCTTTCAAGCTACAGTGGCAAAGCTGAGTAGTCACAACAGACTTGCAAAGCCTAATCTAAACTTTATAGAGAAATTTAGCCCACCCCTTGTCTGCCCCCACTTCTTTGATGGTAGCTGTAGGCCAAGAAGCATCCATTCAAAAGGACAAGTCTCAGTGTGAAGAGCTGATGGAGATACCTCTTGCTGATGTCCCAGTGGCTGAAGCAGGTCATATGATCAAGCCTAGTATCAGTGTGGGAGGGGCTACCCACCAGAGTGGATACTAGGAGGCGGGCTCTTTGGGGCCACCAAGGAAACAGCCTTCCATGGGGGCAGGGCTGGAAACAGGAGGCCTGTCTAGGGGAGAGATGATGGTGGCTCCATTGGTCTCTGGGCTGGTAGCAGTGGCGACAGGAGAAGCGATTGGATTCCAGATGTATTTGCAAGCCGAGCTGATGGTTTTTGCAGATGATCTGAATGTGGGCAAAGCATAGAATTATTTATATCTACCCCACCTACTTCCAAAAAGAGTCTGAGATTCCTCGAAGAGAGTTTGTGATAAAATCAATAACTACTAAATAAGACTGGGAAGATAAGAACCAAGTATCAAGGAAGAGGGGCAAGCAGGCATCAATGGGACAAAACTCATGAGAGCAGGGCTGCCCTTGGGCCAGAAGGCACGTGTGTGGGGATCACAAAAAGCCACCTCTTCCTTGAGACTTTTTGCTTCCATCTTAGGATTCTATAGTTTTAATAAAAATATCAAAATGTCAAAATAAGAAAGATGGCTGTGATGGAAATGATGACTCTTTAGAGGCAGTACCCTTGGGTGTTGCAGTCTGAGGGCATGCATGCGATGACCCTGCTTTCAAACTTAGTTCAATGTAAGCCTTGTGGGGGTGTGATTGGTCATCATAATACTGTTGCAGTAATGGGGACTCCTTCCAAGGCCTGAAAGTGGGTTCTTGTCTAATACTCTGAAATGAATTGTCTGAGGAAACACATGTGCTGACAAAGCAAGAGATTTTATTGGGAAGGGATGCCTGGGCAGAAAGCAGTAGGCGAAGGGAACCCAGGAGGATTTCTCTGCCACCTGGCTCACAGTCTTCGGTTTTGTGGTGAAGGGATTAGTTTCTGGGTTGTCTCTGACCAACCACTCTGACTCAGGGTCCTTCCTGGTGGTGCATGCATTGCTCAGGCAGGATGGATGCCAGCAAGAAGGATTCTGGGAGATGGTTGGACATGTGGTGTCACCTTTTGACCTTTCCCGAACGCTTCCGGTTGGTGGTGGCTTACTCATTCCATGTTCCTTACCAGGACCTCCTGTCGTAAAACAACTCACACAAATGGTTACTATGATGCCTGGCCAGGGTCGGGGGTTGCAGAGTGTGCTTCTCCTAACAATAGTGTGCATATTATACAAGATTTGGAAAAGATTATTGATGAGGTTTCTTCCGTTACAGCCAGGAAAGTAAAATTATAATAAATTTTTTTGGTATAAGTAAAATATGTAAACTTCAAGTAATGTGAGTTTTAATATGCCTACTTTCTAATTTTTAAATATTTTTTCAACCATTTTGATATTTGGAAAACAATCAACTATTAAGAATACATTAAAACATACTGGGGGTTATATATATTTCCTCTTGCATCAGGTTCTTATTTAAAATTTTGATATTTTGCTCATTGTGGATTTTTGGTGTTGGTATTTCAAAATATGAACTCTCTTGATTTCTGTGGTTCTTGGCAGTCTTAAATTTTTTGCCCAAGGCAAATGCTTCATTTGCTTCACCTTAATTCCTGGCCCAGGGTGATGTGGCTGCTAATATTTGAATATTTAATAGAAGATGCCCGTCTAGTGTGAAGGTCTGGGGAAGAGAGCTCAGGTCTGAGTAACAAGCCCACAGAGACCTCTCAAGAGAAGTAGGACTGGGGGCTGAGGCTGAAGTACCACAGCCCTCCTCCTCCTCCCTGGGAGGAAAGAAGATTTGCGGGGTCTTGAAAGCCAAAAAAGGTTTGGTTGCAGGATTATTAGGCAGCAAAGGGCATACATTTAATATTAGTGGCTCCAGAAATGAGGACGAGGATTACAGAGAGAATGTCCAGGGAGGCTGAGGAGCTACTCAATTTAGGAGAAAATAGAATCTTTTCCAAAAAAACATGCAGTTCCTGCCACTGGGAGCTGTTTGGGGTGAGTCTGGGGTCTGCACTCGCTCCATGGTATGCAAATGTACATATATATGTGTATATATATAAATTAATTTACTTGTATTCCTTTTGAGATTTTTAGAATAGCTTTAAATCATCTGTGAAACTTACCTTCAGCTGAAAAAAAAGAAAAAATAAAAACCCCAAGGCTGATCTCAATATATATATATATATATATATAAAAAAACCAACAACATAAAAAACATTTTAAAAAAAGTTTAAAAAAACCCAAGAAAACCAAGGCTGAGAATTAATATTCCAGTCTCCTGCCTCTTATTCCATTCATTGCAAACAGCTTTTTGAATCCAGGAAAGACAAAGATGATTCAGCAAAGACAAAGATGCTTCTGTTTTCAATTAAAGTCCGCCCCGTTTGGACCTGGTCCCGGGTCTTGCTAATGTGATGCCAAGGGCGTCTCTTGGTTCCATCTTAATGGTGTCTTTGGGTTTACTCTGGACAGAGTTTTACTCCTGCCAGAGCCATAGATACCAGCTCCACAGACAGGGGCTTATGTCTTGGCAGTGCTTCTTGTACTATGACTTTAATTTATTCTTATTTCTCAGAAGAGTCAATATACTATGTCCCATTTACTGCAAAGCACAGTTTCTTAATCTGGGCAAGAGTCCCACAAACTAGCTGTCAGAGGTCCAAGGAATGCCCCAAACTGTGTACAAAAGTGAGGTGGCTGTGCATATTTTCTGTGGCTAAGGCTTCTGCTTTAAATTCCTGAAAAGGTCCATGGCCCTCTCTACTCCCAAGGTCACCCTGATTAATTCCTTCTTGGAATATCTATATCACTGGAACAAATGAATTAACTTTTCTGTGAGTTCTGTAAACTGTCACTATTCCCTCACCTCAGGTCATCATAGTGTTCAAACTTTAAACTCAGGAATTCTGTTACATGAGTCGCAAATCTCTCCATATTCTCTCAAAGAACCTGTTCATTTTCTCTCCTCTTCTCCCAGCTTCTCAGGAGATGTCCTTGGAAGGAGGAGGCGAGAGGCCTCTCACGTGGGTTGTCCTGGCTCCTTGCCCTTTCCTGTGCCAGGCAAGTGTTGCATGTGTGTTGGGTGTAGGGTGTGTGTAGCTATAAGTGTACATCAAAGTCTTTGATTCCTGCATTTTACTCCCCTGAAAAACAGTCAGAACCTTAGCACAGCATCTTATGGAAGTAGGTAGGGAAGGGTCCCCCTTCTTAGCAGGAAGAATTACCCGTCTGCTTATTTGATTTGCAGCAATGCTTTGGGTCAGAATCTATAATAAATATGCTGGAAGAATATAACCGCAAGGGGAAAAGAAAAGACATCAGTTTCTACTGTGAAATGGAATATTTTCTGCTCTACCAGTAAACAAGGCTTTTCCAAATGTAAATTTCTGAGCCCAGGTGAAACAAAGCCAGCTATTTGGAAGCCATCAGCTCCTTCCTCCCTGGTAAGCACTGAAGAGCTGGGGGGTTGTGAGAGGTGGCCATCCGCTACATTCACTGTCTCTAACGGTTAACAAGTAATTAGTATGTGAACAATAAAGAAAGTAAGATGGGCCCCAGATAGCTACATGCGTATGAAAGAAATGATTTCAGCAAGCCCAGATGCTTGCATCTTCCCATACATAAAAGATCGCTAAATCTCTTCATGTGAGAGATTTAGTTTTCTCTTAATTAACAGTAACTTTTAATATTCAGATTACCTGCTCCTTGTTGCAAACTTGCATATGGACTGGCACCTTCCCTGCCTTCTCGGAGTCACCAAAGATACTGTCTCCTAGGCTGGAGTCCTAACATTCCCACCGAATAAAACCTAACTCAACTTTTGTGTTGCGCATAGTTTTTTAGTTGACACTACCAGCCAAACTGGTATTTTTTACCTTTTGCGGGAGGGTTTTATACCCCTTTGGAATTTGGGATTTTTGCCCAGTAAAGAAGTATATTTATGTGTATGTTCACAGAGTTTTAGGTTGTCCTTAGATGTAGGTAGGGAAGAGAGCATCCCTTTCTTGCTTGCCTTACAGATGAGCTATTCAGAAAAGCTTCTCACGCAGTGATGTTTATTAAATACCTTCCACCTACTAGCTCAGTGCTGGGGATTCTAAGATGAGTCAGATATGGTTCCTGCCTTCAGGGCCCCTGAGCTGGCTGAATGTACAAAAGCATACACAGCTGTGATGCAAAATTAAATGTTGAAGGAGTCCACCATAAGCCACTGCGGCATGAGAATTATTTTGAGCTGAAGGCATTTGAGAACAGGATTTTTTTTTTCTTCTAAACTCCCTTATCTGTCCCAAAGCAGAACCTCCCCCAAATAACTCAGTTTTTCATAAATTCCCTCCTTAGGGTTAACCAGGGATGATCAACTCTTATAAACAGACATTGTCATAAAACTGTCATATATTTTATCTACTCTCCCTTCCCTCCCTTCTCTTTCCCTATTAAAATGGTATATAAGCCACCAGTGCTAATCACTTTGGGTTACGTTTATCTGCAAATTCCCTTATATACGGGAATAAAACCCTTTTTCTCTTGCTAATCTGTTGTCAGTTTTAATTTGCAGGACCCACTCCAGTATTCTTGCCTGGAGAATCCCATGGACTGTAGCCTGCCAGGCTCCTCTGTCCATGAGGTCGCAAGAGTCGGACATGACTTAGCTACTAAACCACCACTGCCCCCACCAATCACAGAACTGGTGGCTCAGACATTTAAGAATCTGCCTGCAATGCAGGAGATTCATGTTCTGTCCCTGAGTCAGGAAGATCCCCCTGGAAAAGAAATGGCAACCCACTCCAGTATTCTTGCCTGGAGAATTCCATGGACAGAGGAACCTAGCAGGCTACAGTCAATGGGGTTGCAAAGAATGGACACAGCTGAGCAACTTTCACACACACAATCATAGAACACAAGAGAGTAAAGTTTTCCCTCCTGACAATGTCATTACTGGGGTAGCAAAACCTTTAATTTCTGATTTGTGATGAAATATGTAAGCTGCATACCCTGAAGTTACCTTGCCCTTCCTCTCCTGGTCAAGGTTCATTCAACAAATATTTACTGAGGTCCTCTATAAATCAGGAATTGGAGTTAGAACAGAAAACAAAATTGTCTGCCAGAGGGCACAGTTCTGGCCCTCAGGTTGCTTATACTCTGGTGCAGAAATAGAAAATACACAGATGATCAGTTGATGGTAAAAACTACAGAGATCACTGAACAGTTCTCAGGGGGAAAGGAAGTGCTGGGGGTGGACAGCGTGTGTATGAGTAGTATGTTATGTGATCCATATGACAATTCTCAATATAAAATTCTAGCAGTTTATATTTTTAAAGATGCTCCCAGTTTCTTTTCGTTTAAGGGCAGAAAAGAAGCAATTGAGTGTCTTACTACTGTTAAAAAAATTATTATTTCAAATTTATTTATTTTTAGCTGCACTGGGTCTTGGTTTCTGTGCAGGTTTTCTCTAGTCGTTGTGAGCAGGGGCTACTCCCGAGCAGCAATGTGAGGGCTTCTCATTGCTGTGGCTTCTCTTGTTGCTGAGCACGGCCTCTAGAGTGTGTGGGCTTCAGTAGTTGTGGCACATGGGTTTTTTGTTGCCCCATAGCAACTGGGATCTTCCTGAACCAGGGCTCAAATCTACGTCCCTGCATTGGCGGGCAGACTCTCAACCAGTGGGCCAGCAGGGAAGTCCCAGACACTTGCTTTTTAAAATAACAGAAATACTCTATGCTGGTTATAAAAAATTTAAAACAGAAATATACTTCTTCCCTTTCCTTCCTACTTTTCTTCCCACTGTTAAAAGTCTGGTGTGTGACCCTTCAGATATTTTTTCTATGCATGTTCCAAGAAACATTCATATTCATACAGAGGTGGTTACCTACTTAAAAAAAAAAAAAATGGAAACAGAATAATGGTAGACACGTTGTACAATTTGCTGTCTTCCACACACCCTCCATGTATCATTCCTATCTTCACAGGAACACCGCTGCAGTTCATCTGTCCTTGCTCTTCTAAAGGCTGCCCTGAATATCACAGTTCAAATGTCACTCAGGATTTAATCAGTGTGCCGACAATGGACAGTGATGTTGTTCCCACATTTTCATTCTTATGGTAGGGCTGCAACAAACCTCCTGCGTGCCCAAGTGTTTCTGTACAGCAGATTTCTAGAATTTGAACTGCTGAGTCAATTGGTCCAAATAAATAACATTTTCACAGACATTGCTCAAGTGACCATGTTGCAGTGAAGAGGAAAAAGAAGAGGGTTGAGTTTTTTTTTTCCTTTTCTTTTCCTGAGAATAGAGGAGATAAAGAGAACAGTGAGCAGGCCTGAACATTTCTAGTTTTTTTTTACTTTAACTGCTCCTAACTCTGAATGTCTGTAAATAAGTTTGCCTTTCTGCCCCATAGCTCTGCAGGAGCTACACTTCGAACCTGTTATCCTTTGACGCTATGCTAAATACATCCTGTATCTGGTGTTTACCCTTACAACACCCTTCCCCTTGTAGTTACACATCAGAAGGAAGTTCAGCAGAGCCACCAAACTGCCAGACTCAATTACTGGGTTACTGAAGCCAGCCTATGACTGTCATTGAAACAAGGCCAGAGAAAGAAATCAAGAGCCTAAGTCTTGATATTTTTTATTTGGCTTTGATGGGCAGAGAAAGTCAAAATTTTGGCCAGCAACAACCATATCAAATTCCATGACTCCACTGTCATCAAAAGCTCACATTTCTACATCTCTCCTAACATTTGGTAATGCCAGTATTTTATTTTTTGCTAGTCTGTGAGGTGAAAAGTCTTCCCTGATGGTTCAGCAGGTAAAGAATCTGCCGGCAATGCAGGAGACACAGGAGACCCGGGTTCTATCCCTGGGTTGGGACAATCTCCTGGAAAAGGGAATGGCTATCCACTCCATTATTCTTGCATGCAGAATTCCATCAACAGAGGAGCCTGGTAGGCTACAGTCCATGGTGTTACAAAGAGTCAGGCATGACTGAATGACTAACGTTTTCACCTTTTTAAGAGTATATGGTAAGACCCAATAAGGCCTTAATAAATGTTTATTGACTGGTATCACATGAAGAAAAAAATCCTTTTGTTTTCAGAAAGCAGTCTGAAGGTTGTAAACCATAGTCAGGACAAAAGAAACAAAGCAAGAATATTAATGTGCATAGTCACTGTGAAACAATCTTTTAATTATAGCCCTTTTCCTTTTAAAAAGTAGTCAGAAATTCAGAAAATATAGACAAGTGAAAAGAAGCAATTACACCCACACATCATCCTGTGGACAGTCCTATTAACAATTTGTGATTTTTTTTTTCTTAGCAACTTTATTGAGGTAGAATTTGCATAATAGAGAATTCATCCATTTCTCCAAAGAAGACATGCAGATGGCCAATAAACACATGAAAAGATGCTCAACATCACTCATGATTAGAGAAATGCAAACTAAACTATAACTCACACCAACCAGAATGGCCATCATCAAAAAAAAATCTACAAATAGGGAGTTCCCTGGTAGTCTGGTGGTTAAGACTTGCACTCCCAGTGCAGGTAGCCTGGGTTCAATCCCTGGTCAGGGAACTAGGTCCCACATGCCACAACTAACTAAATAAATGTTTTTTAAAAAGTCTACAAACAATAAATGCTGGAGAGGATGATGTGGAGAAAAGGGAAACCCTCTGTATTGTTGTGGGAATGTAACTTGATACAGCCATTATGGAGAACAGTGTGGAGATTTCTTTAAAAAAAAGTAGGAATAAAACTGCCATATGACCCAGCAATCCCACTACTGGGCATATACCCTGAGAAAATCATAACTGAAAAAGACACATGTACCTCAATGTTCATTGCAGCACTATTTACAATAGCCATGACATGGAAGCAACCTGGATGTCCACCAACAGATGAGTTGTGGTACGTACATACAATGGAGTATTAGTCAGCCATAAAAAAGAATGATTTTGAGTCTGTTCTAGAGATGTGGATGAAGCTAGAGCCTGTAATGCAGAGTGAAGTAAGTCAGAAAGAGAAAGCCAAATTAGCACATATACATGGGATCTAGAAAAATGGTACTGATGAACCTATTTGCACAAAAGATACAAACGTAGAGAATGGACTTGTGGACACAGCAGGGGAAGGAGAGGGTAGGTTGAATTGAGAAAGTAGTATTGATATACATATACTGCTGCTGCTGCTGCTAAGTCACTTCAGTCGTGTCCGACCCTGTGCGACCCCATAGACGGCAGCCCACCAGGCTCCGCCGTCCCTGGGATTCTCCAGGCAAGAATACTGGAGTGGGTTGCCATTTCTTTCTCCAATGCATGAAAGTGAAAAGTGAAAGTGAATTTGCTCAGTCGTGTCTGACTCTTCACGATCCCATGGACTGCAGCCTACCAGGCTCCTCCGTCCATGGGATTTTCCAGGCAAGAGTACTGGAGTGGGGTGCCATTTCCTCCTCCATATACTATCATGTGTAAAATAGATGGCTGATAGGAGGCTGCTGTATAGTGCAGGGAGCCCAGTCTGGTGCTCTGTGATGACCTAGAGGGGTAGGGTGGGAGACAAGAGGGAGGCTCAGGAGGGAGGGGATATATGCGTAATTACAGCTGATTTGTGTTGTATAGAAGAGGCTGGCACAAAATTATAAAGCAGTTATCCTCCAATTAAAAAATAAATAAATAAAAATAGAGAATTCACCCACTTATAGTCCAAAATCACTGTGGATGGTGACTGCAGACACAAAATTAAAAGATGCTTGCTCCTTGGAAGGAAAGCTATGACAGACCTAGACATCATATTAAAAAGCAGAGACATCACTTTGCCAACAAAGGCCCATATAGTCAAAGCTTTGATTTTTCCGGTAGTCCTGTACAGATGTGAGAGTTGTACTGTAAAAAAAGGCTGAGTGCCAGAGAAATGATGCTTTTGACTTGTGGTGCTGAAGAAGACTCTTGAGAGTCCTTTGGACAGCAAGGAGGTCAAACTAGTCAATCCTACAGGAAATCAACCCTGAACATTCATTGGAAGGACCGATGCTGAAGCTGAAGCTCCAATACATTGGCCACCTGATGCATTGAGCTGATACATCGGAAAAGACCCTGACACTGGGAAGGATTGAGGGCAGGAGGAGAAGGGGATGACACAGGATGAGATGGCTGGATGGCATCAACAACTCAATGGACATGAGTTTAGGCAAGGTCCGGGAGACAGTAAAGGACAGGGGAACCTAGCGTGCTGCAGTCCATGTGGTCACAAAGAGTCAGACATGACTTAGTGACTGAACAACAGAAGTATTTGCAGTCACTTCCATAATCTAATTTTAGAATATTTATTACTTTGTCAACAAAGGTCCGTCTAGTCAAGGCTGTGGTTTTTCCAGTGGTCGTGTATGGATGTGAGAGTTGGACTATAAAGAAAGCTGAGCGCCGAAGAATTGATGCTTTTGAACTGTGGTGTTGGAGAAGACTCTTGAGAGTCCCTTGGACTGCAGGAAGATCCAACCAGTCCATCCTAAAAGAGATCAGTCCTTGGTGTTCATTGGTAGGACTGATTTTGAAGCTAAAACTCCAATACTTTGGCCACCTGATGCAAACAACTGACTCATTGGAAAAGACTCTGATGCTGGGAAAGATTGAGGACAGGAGGAGAAGGGGATGACAGATGATGAGATGGTTGGAGGGCATCACTGACTCAATGGACATGGGTTTGGGTGGACTCCAGGAGTTGGTGACGGACAGGGAGTCCTGGCGTGCTGCAGTCCATGGGGTCGCAAAGAGTCGGACATGACTGAGCGACTGAACTGACCTGAATCTCCTCAATAAAAGAAACCAACCCGGTAGCAGATAATCCCCATTCTCCCCAGCCCTAAGCAACCTATTTTCTATTTTCTGTCTCTGACAAAATGCTCATTCTGGATGTTTCATACACATGACATCATATAATATGTGACATTTTATGTCTAGCTTCTTTTACTTGTCATTATCTTTTCAAAGTTCATCCATGTTTTAGTATACGTCAATACTTAATTTATTTTTCATTGTAAAATAATAATCTACTCTATGGATATACCACATTTTTTATTTATCCATTTAACAGTTGGTAGACATTTGGGTTATTTCTTCTTTTGGGCTGTTATGATTAATGCTTGTATGACCTTTCACATACTTGCTTTTGTGTGGACATCTTTTCATTTCTCTTGGGTGTAAACCTAGAAGTGAAATTCTTAGGCCATATTCATCAAAAATATGAATGTGACCTTCATTTACATATTTATATAGGAGTTCCCTCCTCCTACAAATGGACAGACATCTTTTTGAACATACTGTAAAATGTTAGGTGAACTGATGCAGGTTGTGAAAGAATTCACAAAAATATTAATAAGGGAAAAAAAGAGAGTTTTTTAATTCTCTTTCCAAGGGAGGGAAGGAGCCAGAGGCATCGAGCAGCCCTGAAGAATGAGGGGTTGAGTCTTTTATTAGGTTTTAAAGGGCAAGGAGCAGGAACGAAGGGGTGGGTTCATGTCTATTTTGGTCCCCAGTTGTATCCAGGCTGGCCGTTCCTCTATAGAATGTGGTTCTTCTGAGAATAGACTTGTTGTCTTCAGTCATTTTCCAGTCTTTGGATGTCTGAAAGAGACCTGATACTGGCCTTTGACAGGCATTACTCTATTTTGAACAATGTTAGATGGGTTTCCATTTCCCCTCTCTGAATATTAACTCATTCTTAAGTTTATGTGTAACCCAGCTGGCCCATTTATTGGGAATTGTAGCGGCAGTCACATCTTCTATAACTTCTTCCTGCTGAATGGGGGTGTAGAGCTGTCCCTACCTGGTGGGGGGCCATGTAGGTTGTTTTGGGTTGAATGATACTCTCCCCAGGAACAAGGCGAAAGTATAGGTAAAACGATCATTAAGTACAGAAGGAGAAGTAAGAAAACCAGGAGTGTGACAGCCCATTCAAGCATATTAATTTTGAGTTGTGCTCACAGTTTGGTGGTTTGAGTTCTGGTAAGTCTGTAGTCTTGTGTCAGGTAACTGCTGACAGGAGTAGAGGGCCTGTGTTGAGGGCCCCAGTGGGGATCAGTAGGCTTGAGTTGCGGCAGATGGATCCAGGATGGGTGTCCTGAGAGCTTGTCTGCTGTCAGAGTTCTGAGTAGTACCTGAAATGGACCCTTATACGGGAGTAGGAAGGGTGTGGTATGTCTGGGGAGGTCCTTTAACAGGATCCAGTCCCCAGGTTGTAGGACTGTAGATAGTGGCAAGTCCTGAGGTTGGGGTAGGTGTTTATTAGCATGGGTTTGTAACGACTGCAGGTTAGTTTTAAGGCTGGAAGGTAAGAGTCCAGAGGAGGAGGCTTTGTGGCAGAAAAGGGAGCTGGGCATCCTTACAGGAGTTCAAAGGGATAGAGGTATAAAGGGGCCTCAGAATAACCTGGAGTTGGAAAAGGGCCTAGGGGAGGAGTTCTAGTCAGCTCTGATTAAGCTCCAAGGCAAACTTGGAGGAGTGAGCCTTTTCTATTTTTTTTTTTTTTTAAGATTGAGGATGCCAGGCTGCATGCAATGTATATTTAATACCTAAACTTGAGACACCTGTTGGGTAATTTGAGAGGTGAAAACGGGGCCATTGCCATTCTGAAGAGAGGTGGGAAGAATGAATCTAGGGATTTTCTTGAAGAAGAACCCGAGTTACTTTAGAGGCCCTTTCTGGTGTGGTGGGGAAGGTCAATCCACCTAGAGAAAGTGTCTGTAAGTGTTAATAATTATTTGCATTTTTAATGAATGGGCATATGGGTGAAATCTAATTGCCACTCCTGGCCTGGCAGCTGTCCCCTTAATTGGTGGGTTGGTTAGATGATGTCCTTGGGGATTTATTTGCTTGCAAATAAGACAGAGCGTGGTGATCTTTTAGGGCCAGTTCTAAGTCAGTGGAATGGAGAAGAGGGGTTAAGAGAAGCTTTAAGGGCAGTGAGGGGTTTGAGTCCCCTAAGAACTTCCCATCTGGGGACTTTCCTGGTGGCTCGGTGGTTAAGAATCTGACATCTGTGCATCAATGCACAGGATGCAACTTAAATCCCTGGTCCAGGAACTAAGATCCCACATGCCGAGGGGCAACTAAACCTGTGCGTCACAACTACTGAGCCCACGTGCTGCAGCTACTGGAGCCCATGGGCCCTAGAACCCATGCGCCCTAGAACCCATGCTACGCAACAAGAGAAGCCACCGCAATAAGATGCCCATGCACTACAAGTAGAGAGTAGCCCCCACTCCCTGCAACTAGAAAAAGCCCACATGCAGCAATGAAAACCCAGCACAACCAAAAATAAACAATAAATAAATCTTAAAAAAAAAAAAAATAACAGAATACCCAGCACAGCAAAAAAAAAAGGAAAGAAAAATATAGAACTTCCAGTTTTATATAGGATATTGGGAGTGGTGGGGAAAGCGAGAGAGGGGTCTCTCATGATAGTGACAGGAGTTAGGTGAGAGACCCTCCCAGGGTATCAATGTCACACAGCATTGAGGGAATCTGTATTTCTGGTGGGAGATTGGAGGGCTGAGCATCGGCGGGAAGGTCTCCTAAGACGCGGAGGAAGGAGGCTTGTGGCTGGAGAATTAGTTGAGTCCCTAGTTTGGTCATAAGGTCCCTGCCTAGGAGAGGGGTGGGACAGTTGGGAAGGACAAGGAAAGAATGAGAGATCTGATCTCCCACTGAGCACGGTAAGTCAGAGGTTTGGAGCATGGGATGAGGTTTGCCTTCTATGCCAACGATGGTGATCGGTGAGGAAATCAGGGGCCCAAAAATTCGAGAAGAGAAGGTTCTCTTAACCTCTCTTCTCCAGTACTGATTAAGAAATTGATTTTCTTACCTGCTATGGATAGAGTTACCCAAGGCTCGGCTGCGTCAATCTTATGTCGTGGAGCCAGGTCCTAGGTTAGTCTGGAGACTGTAGAAGTCCTTGAAGATTTCTGGGGATGGGGATCTTTTCAGGAGGGTTCCCTGGCTCTGGAAGGGGGTTCTGTTCCCTCTTATCAAGGAGTGGGCAATCCTGCTTCCAGTACCCTGTTAGTTCACAAAGGGGGCACAGTCCTGGAGGTACATTTTCCTGGGAAAATCTCGACTCCAGGGCCTCGTTGTTTGCAGCTGAAGCAGGAGCCAGCACTGGGGCCCAGTTGGTGTTTTCCTTGTTGGTTGAGGGGACTCGGGTATGTGTGATTCCAAAAGTTAGCCACTCAGTTGTGTGTGACTCTTTGTGACCCCATGAACTATAGCCCGCCAGCCGCTTCTGTCCATCGGATTCTCCAGGCAAGAATACTGGAATGGGTTGCCATGTCCTTCAAAGGGCACCTCTGATTGTGGAGGCAATTGTTTGAAAGATTGTTTCTGCTCTTGAGATCATCGTGGGCCTTGCTCCCTCTTTTCCTCTCATCCATCCTTATCTTGGTTATCAAAGCCCTTAAAGATCAGGTTGGTTAGTTCGGGTTGGGGAGTCTGAGGGCCCTTCTCTGATTTCTGGAGTTTGTGACAGATATCAGGGGCTGACTGGGAGATGAAATGCATCGCCAAGACTGTCTTGCCTCTTCAGAGGTTAAATCTAAATTGGTGAAAAGGCATAAAGCCTCTGAAAGTTATAACAGGAAAAGACTGGGGTTTTCCTCTGGGCCTGAGTCATTTCTTTAATTTTGTCATTGTTTATGGCCTTGGTGGTGGCCCTTTTCATGCCTTCAATGAAGCAAGTAAGCATATGGTCCTATCGATGTCTTTCTTGGGATCCTTCCTGATAGTTCCAACTGGGGCCATTGTCAGGGAGCACTGTGGGTTCGGGTGCATAAATGTTGGGTTGGTGCCCGTTAAGTTTGTCCCCAAATCCCTGAGCTTTAGTCCAGATTCTAGGTCTTTCTATGGTATTCGTGCAAGTGGAGAAAATGATATATAAGTCAAGTCAAGAAAGGTCTTAAAGTAAGATATTCAAATTCTTTAGTAAATTTGGTGGGCTCTTCTGAGAAATGGCCTAGTTTGAGATCAGTGAGGGACAACTCAGACACAGAAAAATGAACAGAAATGCAAATGATTCTCTCAGAACCAGCCGCTTCATGTAAGGGCCACTGGTGGGCTGCTGGCTCCAGAGAAGGCTGAAGGGAACATCCAGACTGGGTGTGATGAAGGTGAGAAGGAGAACTAGAGGCCAGCAGAGGAGAGGCTGGTGGTAGGGAAGGAGAGGGTCTGGGGGTCCAGGAGGGGAGTCCTGGCCTAAAGAAGGAGATTCAGTGAGGTGAAGGGGAGGAGGAGGATGTAGCTAAGTGGGGGGTTAAGGAGGGCAGGAGTGGAAATAGGGAGATGCTCAGGATCTGAGAAAGGGAGAAATGAGTGAAGTGAAGTCGCTCAGTCATGTCCAACTCTCTGCAACCCCATGGACTGTAGTCTGCCTGGCTCCTCCATCCATGGGATTTCCCAGGCAAGAACACTGGAGTGGGTTGCCATTTACGGGAAAGTGAGATAGGCATTAATAACAGCATGCAGCAAGAGGACCACACTTGGGGGCTTGGGGGAGTTGAAAGAAGGCCTGGACATAAGGAATTTCAGACCATTTGCCAAGGCGGTGACAGTAAAGATGAAGTTGGAGAATAGCATCATAGTTGAGAGAGCCATCCTTGCTCCAGACCTCTTGGTCACCCAATTTATATCAAGGCCAAGCCGTGTTGTAGAAGAAGACCATTTGTTTGGGTCTGAGGTCATCTAATTTGAGATCTTTCCAATGTTTGAGGAAAATATCCCAAGGGGAGTCTTTCACCACAGCACATTGACAGTTGCACATAATGACAATTTAGGAAGAAGCGTAAAGAGAAAATTTTGAGGACAGAGGCCATTATGGGAGTCCTGGAATTCAGAAGGAGCGTCTCCTACAAGGATTCATCCTGGAGTCGAGTGGCCCTGACTCTGAGATGATGAATCAAGGACAAGAGGAAGATGAACAGGAGTCATCCCCCGAGGCCAAATTCCAACCTAGGTGGTGATAGATCCAACATTGGACTTTTTGCCACCTTGATTCTGCCACTATTTTCCCAAGAAAACCCCATCAAAGGAATAACTTACAGTTTGATGGATGTCTTGCTGGATGATGAAGAAGCCTGAGCTGGAGGTTGAGGTGAAAGGAATTTGAATAGTGACGATTTTCCATACAGCTCACCAAAAATCTTAGATTGTGAAAGAATTCGCAGAGGTATTAACAAGGAGAGAAAAAAAGAGCTTTTTATTCTCTTTCCAAAGGAGGAAAGGGGGCAGATGCATAGAGTGGTATTGGCCCTGAAGGGTGAGGGGTTCAGTTTTTTATTGAGTTTTAAAGGGTAAGGGGCAGGAAAGAGGGGGTGGATTCATGTCTATTTTGGTCCCCAGTAGTACCCAGGCTGGCTGCGGCTCTATAGGATGTGGTTCTTCTGAGAATAGACTTCTTGTCTTCAATCATTTTCAGTCCTTGGATGTGTGGAAGGGACTTGATACTGGCCTTTGACAGGCATTACCCTGTTTTGAACAATGTTAGAGGAGTTTACATTAAGTAGCTTACTTTTATTTTTTTTACACTTAAAAACATACTCTGAAGATCTTTTCATATCACTAAGTATTCCCAACCTATAATCTCAAAAACAAATGAGTGTTTTGGGCAAAATACCACCTAAGTCTAGAAAACAATATTTAGGAGGTGGAATTGTCGGCAGTTCCCCAGTTGCCTCCACACCAAACTTTCCTGATGTTATTTTGATAATAAAGTCAAACAAAACACCATTGTTTGTTTTTGTGGAACGATGCATAATATTAAAATATTTTTTATAACTTATTTATTTATTTTTGGTTGCACCAGGTGTTTGTTGCTGTGAGAGGTCCCTCTCTAGTTGCGGTGCGTGGCCTTCTCATTGCGGTGGCTTCTCTCGTTGCGGAGCACGGACTCTAGGCTCATGGGCTTCGGTAGTTGTGGTGCATGGTCTTTAGTTTTCTGTAGCATATGGAATCTTCCCAGAGCAGGGATCGAACCAGTGTCCCCTGCATTGGCGGGTGGATTCTTATCCACTGTACCACCAGGCAAGTCCTTAAAATATTAATAAAGCACTAATAAGGAATCATGAAAAGTGAAAGTGGCTCAGTCATGTCCGACTCTTTGCAACCCCACGGACTATACAGTCCATGGAATTCTCCAGGCCAGGATACTGGAGTGGATAGCCTTTCTCTTCTCCAGGGGATCTTCCCAATCCAGGGATTAAATGCAGGTCTCCTGCATTGCAGATGGATTCTTTACCTGCTGAGCCACAAGGGAAGCAATAATTCCTTTTTGTTGGAAGTTTGGGTCACGTAGATGCCTTCAGCCCAGGATCCCTTCCCCAGCAAAGGCCCTGATGAGGGTGGGGTGCTTTTCTCCCTCAGGGAGCAGCTATTGTGCAGCCAACAGGGGCCGGGAGTACTCCTGAGGTTCCACACTGTCCTCAGCTCCTCTGTGACCTGCTGACCCTCCAAGTGTTTTGAGGGCTCTGAACTGGCAGCAGCAGACTTCCTGAGGAAGAGTTTAGTGATTTTTTAATTCAGTTTTCAAACACTGTGGATATAAAAAGGACTAACATCAAATACAGAAAATATGTTGTGGTTTAGTTGCAAAGTTGTGTCCAAATCTTTATGATCCCGTGGACTATAGCCCCCAGGTTCCTCTGTCCGTGGGATTTTCCAGGCAAAAATACTGGAGTGGGTTGCCATTTCCTTCGCCAAGGGAATCTTCCTGACCCAGGCATTGAACTCAAGGCTCCTGCATCTCCTGCATTGGCAGGGAGATTCTTTACCACTGTGCTACCTGAGAAGCCCCTAGAGAAAATATACCTAAAATGAAATTATTGGATTAGAAATTATTAAAAATTAAAATGGTCTACTGGGACTTGATCCAGGGCACAAGAGGCACATACCTGAAAACCACCGTGTCTGATCATGTCCCAGATAAGTAGACAGAGGTGGGGCCTGAAAAGAAGGAGCAGGAGGAAGGTGTTGGCAGATACAGAGGCACAGCTCACATCTCTTGTTTTTCATCATTTTGAGTAAATTTGGGGTTAGGCACAAAACGGTGTTTTAAAGGTCAATAATGCTACAAACAATAAATGCTGGAGGGGGTGTGGAGAAAGGAACTCTCCCTACACTGTTGGTGGGAATGTAAATTGGTGCAGCCACTATGGAGAATTGTCTGGAGGTCCTTAAGAAGCTAAACATAGAGCTATCATATGACCCAGCAATCCTACTCTTGGGCATATATCTGGACACAAACATGGTTTGAAAAGACATCAATCCTACTCTTGGGCATATATCTGGAGACAAACATGATTTGAAGACATGCATCCCAATGTTCATTGCAGGTCTGTTTATAATAGACAAGACAAGGAAGCAACCTAAATGTCTATCAACAGACAAATGGATAAAGAAAATGTGGTACATATAAACAATGAAATACTACTCAGCCATTAAAAAGAGTAAAATAATGCTATTTGCTGCAACATGGATGGACCTGGAGATTATCATACTGAATAAAGTAAGTCAGACAGAGAGCGACAAATATACAATATCAGTTATGTGCAGAATCTTAAAAAGACTATAGAAATGAACTTATTTATAATGCAGAAACAGACTCACAGACTTACAGAATAAACTTATGGTTACCAGGAGAGAAGTGTGTGTAGGGGGGGAGGTAGGGGAAGGATAGATTGGGAGTATGGGATTGACATGCATTCATTGCTGTATTTAAATATTTATAGGTAACCAACAAAGACCTCCTATATAGCACAGGAAACTCTGCTCAATACTCTGTAATAACCTAAATGGGAAAATGATTTGAAAAAGAATAAACACATGTATACACATAACTGAATCACTCTGCTATACACCTGAAACTAGCTCAACATTGTTAATCAACTATGCTCCAATATAAAATAAAAATTACAGAAATAAGTTCAGTTATGGGTGACTGAGATGCACTGAACACTGGGATGACCACTTGCTGGAGAAAAAGAATGAGACCCCTGGTACTCTGATTCCATCCACGCCTCGCCCTCCTGGGCCGAACCCCATGGTTCTGAGCTGTGTTTCTGGTTCCCTTGCCTTTCTTGCCTGGAGAATTCCATGGACAGAGGAGGAGCCTGGCAGGCTATAGTCCATGGGGTTGCAGAGAGTCAGACATGACTGAGTGATTAACACACTTTGCCCTTCTTTAAAGCTTTATTTCACTTGCTTGTATCCCTACATAATAGATTGTGTCATTTACATGTCTTTGAACTTCATAGAAATGGAGTCACACTCTGTTTTCCTCTCACTCTGTCACCTGCTTCCTGCCCCCCACCTCTGGCCTCCTGAGATTATTGTGGTTCTAACCCATTCATTTTTACAACACAATAGGGCCCTATTGTAGAAATAATCCAACTTTGTGTTTCCAGTCTACTGATGATGAATCATTTGGATGTCTCCTCATTTTATTTTATTTTGGCCACACTGAGTGACTCACTGTGGATGGTGACTGCAGCCATGAAATTAGATGCTTGCTCCTTGGAAGAAAAGCTATGACAAACCTAGACAGTGTATTAAAAAATAGAGACATCACTTTGCTGATAAAGGGGCATACAGTCAAAGCTACAGTTTTTCCAGTAGTCATGTATGGATGTAAGAGTTGGACCATAAAGAAGGCTGAGCACTGAAGAATTAATGCTTTCAAACTGATGCTGGAGAAGACTCTTGAGAGTCCTTTATACTGCAAGGAGTCAAACCAGTCAATACTAAAGGAAATCAACCCTTAGTATTCATGAGAAGGACTGATGCTGAAGCTGAAGCTTCAATACTTTGGCCACCTGATGCAAAGACTGAGGGCAAGAGAAGAGAATGAGATGGTTGGATGGCATCAGCAACTCAATGGACATGAGTTTTAGCAAACTCCGAGAGTTAGTGAAGGACAGGGAAGCCTGGCATGCTGCAGTCCCTAAGTGTCACAAAGAGTTGGACACGACATAGCAATTGAACAACAACACATCAAGAGGCTTGAGGGATCTTAGTTCCCCAACCACAGTTTGAACCAGCACCCTAGGCAGTGAAAACACAGAGCCTCAACCACTGGACTCCCCCGGGGATTCTGGGGTGCCTCCCTTTGATGTTAGTAACAGAGCTTGGATGAACACTGAACATTCTTGTACTTGGGTCCAAGTGTTTGTCCTTTAATTCCTCACAATGGCAGTCCCTCCCATTCTCAGTCTTATCACCAAGTCCTGGTCACCTGCATGCTGGGGGAACCCCCTGAATGAGTTTTCTACCCATCTTTACTGTATGTCTAGTTTCTACAGAGCTCTGCCCTAGCCTTTCCTAACCGAGGCCCATGGTCATCTGGGTTCAGGCACCTTTGAACCATCCTTGGCTTGGTGATGACTCTTTCTGGGAACTAGCTGATGCTTGTTGTCAGGAGATGAACTCCTGAGACTGGGGCTCTGGAGCTGCCCCTACTTGGGACACACTTTCTGATTTTTAGTACTTCAGCTTCCCTATCTGTTAAATGGGGAGAGAAACACTTGCCCTGTCTAACTCAGAAAGTGAAAGTGAAAGTCACTCCATGTGTCTGACTCTTTGTGACCCCATGGATGTCCATGGAATTCTCCAGGCCAGAATGCTGGAGCGGGTAGCCATTCCCTTCTCCAGGGGATCTTCCCAACCCAGGGATCGAACCCAGGTCTCCCACATTGCAGGTGGATTCTTCGTCAGCTGAGCCACCAGGAAAGCCCCAAAATAAATACCAAGCCCACCTCCAGGAGATCCGACCTAGGAATCAAACCTGAATCTCTTACATCTCCTTCACTGGCAGGTGGGTTCTTTACCACTAACACCACCTGGGAAACCCCTCTAACTCAGAAGGTTGTCACAAAAAGCAACTGTTGAGAACTGGCTCCCCAAATATCACCAACACAGTCTGCTGGGAAGAGCAAGTTAAGTTTATTGCTTACCAGGTAAGGAGGAATCTCACTTTGCAAAGTTTCCCCAGGGCCTCTGAAGGGGCGAGCTAAGGTCAGAATTTATTGAGTTGGAAGTGTGGCCTCAGGCAAATCATTCAATGAGGAGACTTGATTGGGACTGGGTAAGAATCACGACACAACTTTCCAGGACTGGTGGGAGCAGTAAGAGGAAGATTTTAAAATAAGCCAAGAATTCAAGGGATTCAAAGAATCTTAGGAGGCAAACTGTCCATTGGTACTTTCCACTGAAGAGTTGATGGATGTTTCAGCAATTCCTTGTAATGATCAAACCATTTTCCTGGACAGAAGACTCTGGGGAGCACAAAGGCAAAGACAGGGGAAGAGTGAAGTCACCTTAATGCAGACAGAGGGGTCTGGTTCCCAGCTGAATGTCAGTGAAGATACTTTCCATTCCCTAAATCCAAGCATGGGCTAGAAAGAATAAAGGTCCTTGAAAAGTCAATGAATTAATGATATTAATAAATATATCTTTATAGAGAACAGACTTGTGGTTGCCAAGGGGGAGGGGGAATGGTGTGGGGTACAGTGGGAGTTTGGGTTTAGCAGATACAAACTAGTATATACACAATGGATAAACAACAAAGTCCTACTATATAACCCAGGAAACTATATTCAGTATCCCTTGATAATCCATAATGGAGAAGAATATGAAAAAGAATGTATGTATATGTATAACCCAATCTCTTTGTCCTACAGCAGAAATGAACCCAACATTGTAAACCAACTATACTTTGATTTTTAAAAAGTCTCTAGCTTTCTGGAAAGCACTGTTGGCCAGGTGTGGAGTGAGATGACTTTACTTTGCACAACCCAGAAATACAGTACCTAGAGAGGTAGAATCCTGAGTGCAGGGCCAGGGAGCCTGAGACATGAGGATAAGGAAGCTTGATGTCCCCTCCTCTGTGCTCTGGTCATCTCCCATGCCATTTGGTAGGGCCAGGGGATATGTGGGAAAGTCTGCGACAAAGATGTTTCTGTTCGTGGGGTTCCTGCCACCTGAGGCACTGACCCTCTTTGCCAGACTGATGAAAATGACAGCACACCAAAGTCCCTTATGATGTTTTAAATGGAGTTGTAAACCAACTAGCTCTTCCTTCATCTCCACGCTGCTCCTAATCCCCCAGACTGTGGACCACGTGCTCCTTCCTCTGGGTTCCTGGCACCTGTATATTGTACACCCTAACACCCCCTGCTCACAAGGCCATCTCCCCCATCTCCCCATCTCCCCCATCTCCCCAGCCTGGGAAGGCCAGGCTGGGACTCCGATTCACTGCCATGTTCCCATGTCCAACCCAAAGCAGGTGCTTAATAAGTTTTTGCTGAATGGATGAGGTGCTTCTCTGTAGGGGATGGTGAATTGCATTTTCCTCAGACCCACTCTCTGAGACTCAGATTCCTCTCATTGTCCTTATCTGCCAATGCTGAGATTTGCTGGTGACCTTCAGGAATCCCCCTGTACATGTGAGAATCTGAAGAAGAAGTAGACCCAGTCTTCAAAGGCATTCAGATCCCCTTTCCAGTGGGGACTGGCTGTGGGGATTGCAGGAGACCCCTCTATCTTCCCGTGGCCCCAGCAGGATCCCTCTGGGCTCTGGCAGCTACATGGATTAGCAGGCCAGCCACATCTCTCCCCAGTTTCCTGGACCCAGAGGATGAACCAGTTATTATAGAAACTCAGCAGCATTAGCCAGGCATTCACGACATGCAGGATTTGGCACCGCTCTGCCGTTTGGATAATGTTTTTCTCCTGTAATCAGCAATCAACAAAGCTCTCTGGCTCCAAACACAATGTCAGAGAAGGCGTGTGGAACAGGTTAGGAAAAAACGTTAGCTCCAGGCCAGGCTCAGTACCTCCCTGACAAAGCAGGAGAGGTGCTGATGTATCTGAGGCTTTTGGACAGACCTTAGTGGGGGCATCAGTGGAGGGTCTTTAACTTTCCTGCAGTCTCTACCAGAATCTCCACCATGTCATCTCCCCAAACATGATCTAGATTAAAATGTGCACAAATGCTGTTTTTTTCTTTTTTGATTTTGGCTACGCAGGGTCTTTGCTGTTGCCCTCGGGCTTCTCTTATTGTGGAACATGGGCTCTAGAGCTCCCAGGCTCAGTAGTTGCGTTTCTCAGGCTTTTCTAGTTGCAGCACTCAGGCTTAGTTGCCCTGTGGCAAGTGGGATCTCCGTTTCCAGACCAGGAATGGAACTTGTGTCCCCTGCATTGGGAGGTGGATTCTTAATAACTGAACAACCAGGGAAATCTCTTCACAAATGCAGTTTCATGGCAAATCTTTGAATCTCTCTTCTACCCCGTTGATGTATTATCCAGGAATTCTGAAGCTTGTATCAGCATCCTCTGTGCCAAAGTTCTGCTTCCTGGCTGTTTGCTCAGCCAGGTTAGCAAGGATTCCAAATTGTACATGGTAACATTCCCCTGTGACTGTGAAAATAATTTTTTTTTTCTGATAAACAAATGATCTCACATGACTTCATCACACAGCTACCCGTTTCTTTCATTGCCTTTAACATCCATTTCAAATGTTTTCTTCTCTCATCTCATCTCCTGGGACACTGCTGCCACAGTGTCAGACCACTAGGCATTTTATTATGTATCATTCACTGCTTTTCCATTTCATAGTTGCTTGTGTCTCATGTCACTCCTCCCTGGAGGAAAGCCTCCCCAGCTTTACCCTCAGGGTTACTCAGACTAAGTTTAACTAAATACAGGCTAATGATACAATTTCCCAACACATAAGGAAACAAGTCATCATGAGTGAGAATCAGCAGAAACTTGAACAGCAGACATAGATCTCCTAAGATTTCAGATTGTGGAGCAATTAGATAGAGATCACTAAATAATGGTACATGGAATTTTTAAAAAGCATTTAAAATGAACAATCAAAAGAGACTTCCAAGAATAACCAGGTGTGTGTGTGTGTGTGTGTGTGTGTGTGTGTGTGTGTATGGGCTGCACTGTGCATGATGCAGGATATTAGTTCCCCAACCAGAGATAGAACCCATGTCCCCTGTATTGGGAGCAAGGAGTATTAACCACTGGACCAGCAGGGAAGGCCTGACCAGGTATATTTTTTAAAGAACCAATTAGAACTTTAAAAAATGAGAATAAATGAATGAAAAGCAGATGATTAGACACAATCGAAGATAGACTTGATCACAAGAAGGACTGAGTGGAAAAAATTAGTTAGTATGCAGCACAGAGAGATGAGGAGAAAAACCATGAGAGATTAAGAAACTCAGAAGACTGAATGATAAAGTCTGACACAGGTTTAATTAGAGTTCCACAGCAAGAAAAGGGAATGGGGAGAGGCAATGGGCTTCCCATGTGGCACTAGAGGTTAAGAACCTGCTTGCCAATGCAGGAGCCTCAGGAGAAGAGGGTTCAATCCCTGGGTTGGGAAGATCCATTCCCTGGAGAAGGAAATGGCAAACTGCTCTGGTATTCTTGTTTGGGAAATCCCATGGACAGAGGAGCCTGGCGGGCTACAGTCCATAGGGTTGCAAAGAGTCAGATATGACTCAGTGACTAAGCACAATGTTTGAAAAGATAATGGCTGAGAATAATCCAAAACATACACAAGTTACAGGGAAAAATCCACATGATGATCTTAAAATCCAGGAAAAAGCATTCAAGAAAAGTCAACAACAACAACAACAACAAAAGAAATGTCAACAGTCATCAATGCTAAGAAAGTTCAGCAAAACTAGGAATAGGAGGAAAATTCCTTAATCTGAGTGAATTAGTTTTTTAGAGCATCCTTTACAAAGCGCCACAGACAAGGGGACTCATGACAGAAAAACTCTTTCTCATAGTTCTGGAGGCCAGAAGCCTGAGATCAAGGTATAAGCAGGTGGTTCCTGCCGAGGGCTCTGGTAGAATCTGCTCCAGACCTCTTTTCTTATAGATGGCCATTCTCCTGTGTTTCTTCAGACTGTCTTCCCTCTATGTGGCTAAGTTTCGCCTTTTTACAAGGATACCATTTATACTGGATTATTCCCCATCCTGCCCCTGCCCCTGGCCAATTACTTCATTTTAACTTAATTATATCCATAAAGATTCTGTCTTCAAAACCAGTCACATTCTGAGGTACTGGGGGTTAGTGCCTGAACATTTGAATTTGAAGGGAAAGCATAATTCAATCTATAACATAAACTAGGAAACTCTTTCATCTGAGAAACCATCCCTTTTTTTAAAAAAAAGAAAAAGCTTTTTATTTTGTATTGGAGTATAACTGATTAATGGGCTTCCCTGGAGACCCCAGTTCAATTCCTTGGTTGGGAAGTTCCCCTGGAGAAGGGATAGGCTACCCACTCCAGCATTCTTGGGCTTCCCTGGTGGCTCAGACGGTAAAGAATCTGCCTGCAATGTGGGAGACCTGGGTTTGATCCCTGGGTTGGGAAGACATCCTGGAGGAGGGCATGGCAACCCACTCCAGTATTCTTGCCTGGAGAATCCCCATGGACAGAGGAGCCTGCCGGGCTGCAGTCTGTGTGGTTGCAAAGACTTGGACATGACTGAGCGACTTAACACAGAACAGCACATAGCTGATTAAGAATGTTGTGATAGTTTCAGGTAAACAGCAAGGGGTCTCAGCCAGACACATACATATATCCATTCTCCCCAGACTCCCCTCCCATCCAGGCTGCCACATAATATTGAGCAGAATTCCCTGTGCTATACAATAGGTCGTTGTTGGTTATCTGTTTTAAATATAGCTGTGTGGACATGTCGATCCCAAATTCTCTAACTCTCCCTTCCCAGCTTCATCCCCCAGCAACCATAAGCTCATCCTCTAAGTCTTTGAGTCTGTGAGAAACCATCCTTTTAAGCTGGGAAAGCAACTGGGATCCTCATCATTACTGCCTTATTTAGTATGAAATGGGTGGTCTTAGCCAACGCAGACCCCATGGAGTGGAGCCTGGTGTGCTTCAGACCATGGGGTCACAAAGAGTTGGACATGACTTATGACTAGACAAAGCTAACGCAGCAAGACAAGAAAAATAAATAAAATGTAGAATTAAAAACCAATGTCATCATTCAAAGATGATATTACTGTTTATATATGTGCTGTCCAAAAGAAATATAAGGCATATATATAAGTAAAAAATTTTGGTAACCACAATAAACAAGTAAAAAAGAAGGTAAAATTAATTTTAAAAATACTATATTTTATTCAATCCTGTATATTCAAAATGTTATTTCAATATGTAACTAATATAAAGGCTTATTCATGAGATATTTTCACTTTTTCTTTGAAATCTAGTGTATATTTTAAACACATGCACAACTCACTTTACCCATATTTCTGGTGCTTGGTGGGGAACCAATCCTACACGAAGTATTCTACTGCCAAAAAAGAAACTTAAATGAAAGCTGGATCTAGGTCTGTCCTTTCACAGGAAATACAAAAGAAAGTTGCTCAGTTGTGTCCGACTCTTTGTGATCCCATGGACTACACAGTCCATGGAATTATCCAGGCCAGAATACTGGAGTGGGTAGCCTTTCCCTCCAAGGGATCTTCCCAACCCAGGGATCGAACCCAGGTCTTCCACATTGCTGGTTCTTTACCAGCTGAGCTACCAGGGAAGCCCACGGGATACAGAGGAACAAGTTAAATTACACCACAGGAAAGCAAACCACATTCTCCATAGGACAAATGACCTGGTTTCTAAAGCACATCACAGTTGTAAAAAAAAAGAGGAAATCAGAAGGAAGGAGTGGTTGGTAGAGGAAAACAGAGACTTAAAGGACCTGACATCCTACCACAATGTGACTTCAGATCCAAGCAAATTAAATGTAAAAAACACTTTTGATAAAAATCAGAGAAATGTACATGTGAACCAGGTATAGATGATATTAAAGGATTACTGTATATTTTGTTCATTGTGAGGATGGCATGGTCATTCTGGCCACTGAATAACGCCCCCCAAAGATACACCCATAACCTAATCCAGATCCAAGAGTATGTTACTTTCCATGGCAAAAGGCACTTTGCTGATGTGATGAATTTAAGGACCTTGAGATGGGGTGGTCGTCTTGGATGACCTGAGTGGGCCCAAGGAAATTATCATGACTTTTAAAATAAGGGAGGCAGGAAGGTCAAAAGCAGAGAAATATGATCTAGAGGCTGAAGTGATGCAAGGCTGTAAGCCAGAGAATGAACAAGGCATTGGAAGCTGGAAAAGGCAAGGACAATGGTTCACTCTTAGAAACTCCAGAAGGAATATGTATGGCCCTGCCTACACCTTGATTTTAGACCCATTCTGTATTCCTAACCTCCAGAACTATAAGATTATAGTGTGTATAGTTTTAAGTCACTAAGTTGTGGTATTTTGTTACAACAGCAATAGGACATTAAAAAAATATATATATATATATATTTATTTTGACTATACTGGGTCTTTGTTGCTGCATGGGCTTTCTCTAGCTGTAGCGAGTGGGGGCTACTGTCTAGTTGCGATGAGTGGGCTTCCCATTGTAGTGCAGAGCTCAGGGCATAGGGCACACTGGCTTCAGTAGTTGCAGCATGTGGGCTGTAGAGCATGGGCTCAGTCATTGTGCCCGGGCTTAGTTGCTCCAAGAAACGTGAGATCTCCCCAGACCAGCTATCAAACCAGGGTCCCCTGCATTGGCAGGTAGATTCTTTACCACTGAACCACCAGGGAAGCCCACAGTAGGACATTAATACAGTTGTTTTTTTTTTTTAAGGCCTTGTCACTTAGAGATGTATTGAAGCATTTGAGGATGGAATGACACAGGATTTACTTTAAATATCCCCCAAAGGAAAAAAAGTACATGTGGTAGGAGCTAAAACAAAGTTGGAAAAACATTGATAATAGCTGAAACTGAATGATGAGTTTAAGGAAGCTTGGCATACCATTATCTCTACTTTAATGCATGGCTGAATGTTTCTAGAACAAAAAATTTCAAAATGTGTCAGAGTCTCCATGCAGATGAGAAAAATGAAGTGACTAAAGCTGGAAAAAAACCCAAAAAAGCCCAAAACATATTGTGTCAATGGTGTAACCCTGGATTCTACCCCCAGACCCCTTCTGGGCTGTGCTGTGCTGTGCTCAGTCGTTTCTGACTCTTTGCAACCCCATGGACTGTAGCCTGCAGGCTCCTTATTCCATGGAATTTTCCAGGCAAGAATATTGGAGTGGATTGCCATATCCTTCTCCAGGGGATCTTCCCAACCTAGGGATCAAACCTGGGTCTCTAGCTTCTCCTGCTTTGGGAGGTAGGTTCTTTAACCACTGAGCCACCTGTGAAGCTCTGAGCCAGTCAAAACCCTGGTGGTCTCATTTGCTTCCCAATTTTATATCTCAAGCCATACCTTCCTGTGAGCTCCAGATGCACATTCAACTGCCAGCTTGCTTCACCCTTGGGGCCAGTGAATGTTCGGACTCAGCATGTCCACAGAGTGATTGTCAGGATCTACTGTAATGTGGGCAAAGCTAGGTGCATAACAGGGTTTGTAGCATGCTAGCTTTTTAGCCTAAGAGAGGGCGGCCAGATATGAATACACAAAGTAAATACACATGTATGTATCTGCATTTATTTATGTATTTAAGGAGAAAACAGACACGGTCCCAGAAGTATTACTCTTAACTTACCTTACTCTCCCTTCTCCCTTCTTCTGCTTACTTGGATCACCCCAGGGTGAACCTCCACCCCCAGGTTCTTGCTGCCGCTTTGTCTTTGGGGGACCATGTCTTTCCCGTCTTGGAAGATGGAGTCCCATCTCCCAAGTTGCTCAGGTCACAACCTTGAGGTCAAGGTCAAACTTTAACTTTTCTCTCACATGCCAGATCCAATTCATCAGCAATTCCTGTTAGCTCTGCCTTCTAAAAAATAATAAAAAAGGAATCCACCTGCCAATGCAGAAGACACAGGTTCTATCCCTGGTCCAGGAAGATTCCACATGCTGCCAATGCAGAGCAACTAAGCTCATGCTCCATAACTATCACTCAATGGACATGAATTTGAGCAAACTCCAGGAGATAGTGAAGGATAGAGGAGCCTGTCGTGCTGTAGTCCATAGGATTGCAAAGAGTTGGACGTAACTTAATGATTGAAGACACACACTGCCTTCTAAATACACATAAGCTGGGTTTCCATCTTCACTCTCTTGCTCCCCACAATGTTATGACCCACAAGATAGGTGGACTGTTTGGTGGGACCCTGGAGGGTCTTCTCTGGCCCTTGGCCTTTTCTTCTTTTCTGGAGAAAGTTTTGTTTGAAGATGAGTATTCTTGCTCTGCAGGGTTGGCTCTGGGCTCCAGAGATGAATAAAGCCATGGCATTTACTTCAGTCTACTTTTGCTTTGCTTTCCCCAGTGCAGTGTTAAGGACAAGCCAGGACAAGTTTCCAAAAATTCCTTTGATTATTTAGAAAAAGCTTTACACAATTTCACCAGAGGGACCCCAGAAATCAAATGCATAGTCAGCATAGGGACGTGCTGAACAGAAAGTTCAAATTCAGTGAATAGGGTGGTTTTGATCAATTAACCAGTAAGGGGCCTTCAAGGCTTCCCTCATAGCTCAGTTGGTAAAGAATCCGCCTGCAATGCAGGAGACCCTGGTCTGATTCCTGGGTTGGGAATGTCTCCTGTAGGAGGGATAGGCTACCCACCCCAATATTCTTGGGCTTCCCTTGTGGCTCAGCCGGTGAAGAATCTGCCTGCAATGTGGGAGACCTGGCTTTGATATCTGGGTTGGGAAGATCCTCTGGAGAAGTGAAAGGCTACCCACTCCAGTATTTTGGCCTGGAGAATTCCATGGACTGTATAGTCCAAAGGGTCGCAAAGAGTTGGACATGACTGAATGACTTTCACTTTCACTTTCAAGGCGTCTTCAAAGACTGTAATGTCTTTGCTAGTCCTGGGGGGCCCCCAGGTGATCTTACCCGAATGCAGGGATCTTGTGTGAGTCTAAGCTCTCGGGATGGGCAACTGGGTTAGGGTCACCCTGGGCTGCTACTGGACAATTTGAGAATTTTGCTGTTGTAATCTCTAAGGTTGGGCTGATTGAAAGTGATGCAAAGGTCCAGGGTGACTAAGGTTTCATGAAGATTCTTGTTATTTTCAATGAGTATTTTAAAGACATAATTTATCACATGGGGGGACTCCTGAGAAATCACTCCCTTGTTATTCTTATTGGTTGCTCTGTGTGTGTTCTAAAAGTGCAGATAGCTTATCCTCAAGTTTATTTCTTTAATAAGTTCACATTGCCAAGCTTCTAAAGACCCAAGGTCATTAATGCCAGACGCCATCCCTTCTTGAGTAAATCCCCTTCCATAAGAGACACAGCTGCTGTACTTGTTACCTACCCTGGTAGGGAGATGCAGTGTTGGGAAGACTGCAAAGCCTTAGTTCTTCAAGAGGGAGAAGTTCCTAAGCAAAGACTTTGGAGTCTGGATTGGGTCCTGTTGTCTTAAACTGGGATCTTCCTAGGTGGTGCTTGTGGTCAAGAACCTGCCTGCCAATGCAGGAGATGCTGGAGATGGGGTTTGATCCCTGGGTCAGGAAGATCCCCTGGAGGAGGAAATGGCAACCCACTCCAGTATTCTTGTTGGGAAATCCCATGGACAAAGGAGTCTGTTGGGCTACAGTCCATGGGGTCACAAAGAATCAGACACGATTGAGCACGCATGCACAAAACATGTCTTAGACTGAGTTCCCTTGAAACACTGCAGCCGTTGCCTGGGGAGTCTCTGGGGAGAGATGCCCAAGGCAGTGAGGAGGGCAGGACTGAGCACAAGGAGATGGCAACTCCATCTCCTGCAACCGAGGCCCATCCTGCCTGAAAACTCTGGTCCCAAATAGAGGCAAGAGGGCTGTGCCTATGCACCCCCGCATCACCAGTGGGGGATGGTTACCTGCCATGAAGGGGGGATCTGGTCTGTATTATCCACTACACCTGGCTGTCACTGGCTGACCTGGCCACCACTGACACATTTATATCACCCGAGAAAGCTACTGAATCCCTGCAAGCCTCAGTTTGCTCATCTGTAAAACAGATTAAAAGATACCCTATCTTGTCTTAAGGATTAGAGATATAAAGCTCCTAGCATAGTGCTAGTGTGGCTAATAATATGTAAAATATGCACCGATTACCATGACTTAGTACAAAATATCTCAAATATTTTCACATAAGTTACCTGCTGAAATGACAATATTTTGGATATACTGGATATATACTGGATATACTGGGTTAAATAAAATGTATTAGTCAAAGAGTCACACACTAATGAGTGACTGAGCTGACTGATTAGTCAAATTAATCCCACCATTTCTTTAAAATTTTTTAAAATTAAATTGATTGATTAATTTATTTTTGACTGTGCTGGGCCTTCATTACTGCAGGTGGGCTTTCTCTAGTTGTAGCCAGTGGGGGTTACTCTCTAGTTGCAAGAAGTATGCAGGCTTCTCTTGTTGTGGAGCACGGGCTCTAGGTGCCCAGGCTCAGTAGTTTTCGAATGTGGGTTTTAGTTGCCCCACAGCATGTGGAATCCTCCGGGACTGGGGACCAAACCCATGTTTCCTGCCTTGGCAGGTGGATCTTTACCCACTGGACCACCAGGGAAGTCTTTTTACTTTTTATAATGGTGGTTACTAGAGAATTAAAATTACATATGGGAGGCTCATTAGATTAATACCCCCTGTTTATACTTAGGTAGGAAAGACTATAGTTCAGCACCTAGACAATGTCCTTGGCAATTCCATCATTTCGTCAATGACATACTAGTTAACAAATCACCTGGAGTTGACTGGAGATAAAGAGAGCCAATGTGAGCTTTTGATAAGTCTTTTATTATTTTTTAAATGAATTAATCTTATTTAATTGCATTAATTTTAAGGGGAAAAAAATCCTACCAACATTGGTCCTTCACAGTAATGAGTAATAACATTATGTTATTATTGGGAGATTAGAACTGACATATACACACTACTACATATAAAATAGATAACTAATAATGACCTACTGTTTAGCACAGGAAATTCAACTCAATGCTCTGTAATGGGAAAAGTATCTAAAAAATAGAGTGGATATATGTGTATGAATAACTGATTCACTTAGATGTACACCTGAAACTAACCCAACAGTGTAAATCAACCATACTCCAATAAAATTTTTTAAAAAACCTTTATATTACCCCCCAAAACTGGGTTCAACTCTTGGTGGGTGTTGAGCCAAAAGACACAACCAAGCCGAAGCCTGGGAGGAGGGAGGGTTTATTACCTGTAGCGGGTGAAGGAGGACACGGAGCGTCTTTCCCAAAGCAGTGTCTCTGATGAGTCTTTTGAGTGTAGGTTCTAACTATCTCTGGAAGCTTTGTGTTTCTAACTTAGCTGAACCGGTTGCCTGTAATTCACATGTTACAGATAGATTATGCTGAAAGGATTTTAAGGTAGATTGCAGGGCACTTCCCCGGTGGCTCAGACAGTAAAGAAACTGCCTGCTATGCAGGAGACCCAGGTTCAATCCCTGGGTCGGGAAGATCCCCTAGAGAAGAGAATGGTTACCCTCTCCAGTATTCTTGCCTGGAGAATTCCATGGACAGGAGCCTGGTGAGCTACAGTCCATGGGGTCACAAATAGTTGGACATGACTGAGCGACTAACACTTTTACTTTCCCTGGTGGCCCAGTGGCTAAGACACTGCAGTCCCAATGCAGAGGGCCTGTGTTCGATCTCTGGTCAGGGAACTAGATCCCACATGCTGCAACGAAAGATCCAAAATTTGGAAACTGAGACCCAGTGTTCCCTGGTGGCTCAGATGGTAAAGAATCCACCTGCAAAAAAAAAAAAAAGAATCCACCTGCAATGCAGGAGAACTGGGTGCGATTCCTGGGTAGGAAGATCCCCTGGAGGAAGAAATGGCAGCCTACTCCAGTATTCTTGCCTGGGAAATGCCATTGACAAAGAAGCCTGGGATTGCAAGGAGTTGGACGTGACTGAGCAGCTGACACACAACACAGCAAGACCTGGGGCAGTCAGATAAATAAAAAAATGGATTGTAGGCATTATCCCCACTTTGCAAGCCCTTTGCTCTTGAGACCACGGTGTTATAGCTCCAACGGAGTCTGACAAATATGTTTGTAATCACATTCAGAACATTCTGTTTAAGGAAACAAGAAATTAAGCGCTCAGTTTTAGAAAGCATTTCATCCAAAATGTTTAACATATTTATCCCGGGAGCTTAAGGGGAACTTGCATTTATGCCAAGCAGCTCCTTCTCCATTGATATTAGAATTGAGACTATTTTACTGTACAGAGCACCTAACACACCCTCCCACTGTTTTCTCCTTATAAAGAAAACATGACGAATTAGTGACCTGGAAGATCTGAATAAAAATCACATAAGGAAATCATTGTTTTGAGAGTTCTTTTCAGCTTAATTAATTCACTTTGGCTGTCCAAATTCTTTCTAGGTCTGCAGGCAATTTTCAAGTAAAATGTTATGACAAAGTTCATACCAAAGATCTGGGGCAAGGATGGGTGTTTGTTGAGCCATCAGTTCAAGCTAAACAAATGCCAATAGAAAATCCTTAGGCAAATTAACTTTCCCCTGAATGGGTTCTTTTATGTCATCCATCTGCATTCATTCTCGTGGGTACTTTCAGATGGGGCTAGCAAGTTAGATACACATGAATGATGGAAAACTGTTTTTTAAAAAATCAATGGGTCAATTTAAGAAAAGTTGATCCTGGTCTAAATAAGATTCTTTTTCTATCTATTTCAGTGATTCTAAAAATCTATTTCAATTTCCTCTCTCAATTTGCAAGGAGTCTGAATATTTTTGTTCTCCAAAATCTTAAATGGAGAGGGAGTGATAAATTGGGAGTTTGGGGTTGACACATACACATTACTATATATAAAATAGATAATAAGAACCTGTTGTATAGCACAGGGAACTCTACTCAAAACTCTGAAATGGCTTATATGGGAAAATAATCTAAAAAAGAGTGGATATATGTATTTGTATGATAGATTCACTTTGCTGTACTCCTGAAACTAACAGAATATTGTAAATCAGTTCTACTCCATTAAAAATTTTTATAAAAAGTTAAATGGAATTACCATATGATTTAGCAATTCCACTCCTAAAGTATATATCCAAAAGAATTGAAATCAAGTACTCAAGCAAATACTTCAACACAAATGTTGAAAACAGTACCATTGTTGTTGTTTAGCTGTCAAGTCATGTCTGACTCTTTGTGACCCCATGGACTATAGCCTGTCAGGATCCTCTGTCCATGGGATTTCCCAGGCAAGAATGCTGGAGTGGGCTGCCATTTCCTTCTCTAGGGGAATCTTCCCGACCCAAGAATCCAACCCACATCTCCTGCAATGGCAGGCAGATTCTTTATTGCTGAGCCTCCAGGGAAGCCCAGCAGCACCGTTAATATCAGGCAAATGGTAGAAAGACCAGAAATGTCCATCAACAGATAAATAGATAAATAAAATGGACTATGACTCGTGCATAGAAAGAAATGAAATACAATGCTATAAATGGATGGACCTCAAAAAAGTGTGCTAAGTGAAAGAAGCCAGACATAAAAGTCATATACAGTATGACTCCATTTATATGAAATATCCAGAATGGGTAAATCAACATAGAAACAGAAAGCAGAGTGGTGCTTGCAGGGGCTGGAGAAAGGATGGAATGGGGAGTGATACAGACAGGAGTTTCTATGGGGGTTATAAAAATATTCTGGGACTAGACCAAGGTGGGGGATTGCACATCACTGTGAACATACTACATGCCACTGAACTGTACTCTTTAAAAAGACTAATTTATGTTATGCAAATTACACCTCAGTTTTTAAAAATCTGTCACCTTTTCTGTAACCATATATTTGACTGTCTGGGAAATGGAATTTTCTGAAAATCAAAACCACCTTTTCTGAGCATCTGTCATTAATAGGTCTCCAGGTCCAACCTGGACTCAGACATCACAGCAGCGAGACACAAACTCATCCCGCTGTCATTGTGAATCCTTTAATCCCTCCACTGATCAGCTATTTGCAGTTACCCTAGCTCTTGTATAAAGCTTTTAGAATTCTGCACAGTGTTTTTTTGACCACTGGATGTCATGAGCGCACAACATATGCTTCAGCTAGAAAAACTGCATTCTTAGGGAAACACAGCTTCATCCACTATGGCAGCAGTTCTATGACCGTGGAGAGGGCACCAGTAAAGTAATCAGGTTATGAGCTCTTGAAAAGTTTGAAAATACAGGCAATTGAAGATAAGCAAAAACACAGCACTGGCTTCCTCTTTGTTTTTTTTCCAGCATATTTCAGTGGATTAGCTGTTATGGGAGGAAAATCAAAGTCTAACATAAAATACTCTTAGGGCCACTTCTCAAGTATTTTGATCAAGAAAGGTGAGTGACCTGAAACTGTTTGGCCTCAGACAATACAGGGCTCTGCTCAACCAGCAAATTAAAATGAGGATAAGTAGATGCCAGTTGTCATTATCTTATTTCCCATTGACTGGTCTTTTATTTTTTTATTTTTTTGACTGGTCTTTTAATTGGGCTTCCCAGGTGACACTACGGTAAAGAATCCGCCTGACAATGCAGGAGACATGAGTTCAATTCCTGGGTCAGGAAGATCCCCTGGAGTAGGAAATGGCAACCTACCTTCAGTAATCTTGCCTGAAAAATTCCATGGACAGCGGAGCCTGGCGGGCTACAGTCCATGGGGTCGTAAAGAGTCTGATACAACTGAGTATGGCTTCACATAGGTCTTTTAATTTTGCTAGAGAGTAACTTGTAAATTGTCCCGAATACAGTTGATCCTACTTTAGAATCATATGATTATGGGAATTTGGGCTATGTCCGGTCTTGGAACCAGTACTTCCTCACTGATAAACGTACTCTTGATGTCCTGTCTAAGCTGGGGCTGCTGGGAGAGTCCTGAACGTGCAAATCAGCCCCTTTAGTTATTCCTCTTGGCTATGGGAAATCGCCTGTGTTAATGACATCATTAACATTCTTTTAATTAGGAAGGAAGGTCAATGAACAAAGGAGGAAGTAAATTGGGGCTCCAGAGAGGTTAAATCTAATACTTCCGAGGACACCAGGGTCATTTATCCCCTCAGTAGGTCTGTCTGCAAGTTACAAGGATTTTAATGGTTTGTGAAAACCTATTCATGTTCACAAAGGTGGAACTGTTGAGATCTGGGCTTAGGGAAATTAGAGCCAGGGCACTGGGAAAAAAAGAAAATATCCACAAATTTAGATAAGACTTCTCAAAATATATTTTTTTATTTCTACGAGGTATTCAACAATAGGCATGTTAAAGCAGCAGCCCAATATCTGAGCAAACCCAGGAGTGAAGAGGAAGATGCTTTGATTTTGAGAATTCACCCTAATTCTTCCCATCCTTAACACTAATGACTTCCAGCATGGAAAAAAGAGCAGACTCGGAATGTAAAAAGAAGATTTGGTCATTCTTCAGAACTATTGTACAGGAAGAAATATAGGTGGGTATTTGGGGATGGGTGTTCAGAGAAAGCCTCTCTTAAGAGATGGACCTTGAGCAGTGACCTGGATGAGATGAAGGAGGACCCATGTGAGTATCTGGAGGAAGAGCATCTCAGGCGGGGGAACAGCAGGTGCAAAGGCCCTATGGTGAGAGCTCATTTGGTAGGTTTAAGGAACAGCAAGAAGCAGATGGAGTGACAGGAGATGATGTTGCAGAGAGAGCAGGGCAGATGGTATAGGGCCTGGAAATCATTGTGAGTACTCAGCGTTACCCTGAGGGAGATAGGAGCCATTGGGTAGCTTTAAGCACCACTTAAAGCCTTTAAGCTTTAAGGACCTCTGGGAGATGGCTTGTGCTTTAGAAGGATCTCTGTGGCCCCTTGGAGAATAGACTTCAGAGACCAAAGTAGAAACGGGAGACCAGGTGGAGGCCACTGCAGGTGTCCAAGCAAGGGAGTTGGTGGCTTAGATCAGGCTGGTGATGGATCAGCGTCTGCTAATGACTTGAGTGTGGGTGACCCTCACATTTACTGAGTTTCTTCCTACTTTTGAGTTGCCATCCTGGTAGGCCTCCTTTGACATTTCCATTCTTTGCTTCTTTCCCTGAAAGCTATATGCAGGTAATTCCATGTGCCATTGTGGAAAAAGAAAACAACACCACTATTTTTTAGATTGGTGCTGGTTTAATTAGCCACATTACTCTCTTGGATGTGTATTTTAAAAGGTTTTTGTTTGTTTGTTTTTAAAATTAATGCCAAAAGTCAAAGCATTATAATTTGCAAACTTAAATTATATGTCTTGTATCTTATTAGCTTAGTAGTTGGAACCACTTAGTCTTTAGGTGCAAGATTGTTGTTAGAGAACCGAGAGAAAATGTTTTATGGGCTATGAGACTGTACGTTTTTAAAAATAGCAATATGCAATAAAGAGATGAATTCACTCATGGTCATACTGAGTGGCATGTGGGATCTTAGTTCCCCAACTAGAGGTATCTAACCTGTGCTCCCTGAAGTGGAAGTACAGAGTTTTAACCACTGGACTGCCATGAAGTCCTCCTAAAATCTTACTTATTTTTAGTATTTGTTTCCTCCAATCAGAATGTAAGCTCTGAGAAAGCATACCTTAGAAAAGTGACAGAAATATTGTATATTTGTGAATGTATCATATGTTTTTATATACAAGTGACAGGCCACCCACCCAACCCCCACAACTACCAGAGATTCACAAAAAGGGGTATTTTTTGGATAACAAACAGTGTGGAGGCAGTTTCTGATATTGCTTCAGCTTCTCTCTGAAACCACTGAGGACCCAACTTTCTGCTCATTCAACTTGGTCATCATTAGCACCCTGGCTTTTTATCTTCATGGTCACAAGATAGCTGCTGCAGCTCCAGGCATCTCACTTGATTTTAGAAAGGGGAAGAAACAATGTTGGCAAGCTCCCCTCTTGTCTGTTTTTATAACAAAGGTAAAGATTTCCCAGAAATGTCCCTACTTGACCAACTTTTATGTCTCAATGAAAGTCATGACTACTATTAGATACAAGAGACTCTGAGAATTGGGCAACGTAAAGGAGTTGCTTAGCCAGCAAGCATCCTTCCAGAGTTGAGTGAATGAACTGAAAGAGATTCATCAGTAAAAGATAATACTCATCTAAGGGACCCAAAAAGCCCTATGGATATAGATTGAAAACTAGGAGAGTCTCAGAGAACCTTCATTCATTCATTCATCCTTGTTTTCTTTAGATTTTTTCTATCCAAGTTCACAAGTGACACTAGATTATCATTTTTCTTTTACACGCTGTCCTTGTTAGATTTTGGTGCCAAAGTTAGTCTAGCTTTATAAAGTGGGCTGGAGAGAGTTCTCGATTTTTGGCAAGTTTTTTTCTGTGAAAGGCCAGATAGTAAACATCACAGAGTAAATATTTGGCTTTGCAGAGTCTACAATGTCTGTCCTAATGTCTCAACGCAGCCGTTATGGTGTGAAAGGAACCACAGACAATACGTAAAACAGTAGGCCTGGCCAAGTTTGGCCCACAAGCTGTGATTTACCTGTCCCTATTCTAAGCTATGTTTTGTGTATGTTTAGAATTATTTTTTTAAATGTTTGGAAAAACTCTCCTGTAATACCTCACGGGCCTGTTTTTGATTTGGACAATATTTTTAAATTGTGGATTCAATTTCTTCAGTAATTATAGGACTGTTCTGGTTGTCTCTTCTGCAGAGACATTACCTTATATTGTATTTTTGTAGAAATTTGTCTATTTGATCTATGTTTTCAAATGAACTGACAAAGAATTTTTCATTATAAACTATTTCTTTTATTATGGCAAAATACATACAGAATAAGCATATTCATTCTAACCATAAAACTTAAAATTTAAAAAATCATAGTAAAATATACGTAACATAAAATCTACTATCTTAATCATTTTTTACTACTAACACATAGTTCAGTAGTGTTAAATACATCTACATGGTCATGCAACAATTTCCAGAACCCTTTTCCTCTTGCAATCCTGAACATTTTAGCTTTAAAAAAAAATTTTTTTTTTCTTTTTTGACTGTGCCACACAGCATGTGGGATCTAGGTCTCTGACCAGGGATTGAACCTGCACTCCCTGTATTGGAAACTCAGACTCCTAACCACTGGATCTCCAGGGAAATCCCCATTTTAGCCATTTTAAGTGTTTGATTTGATGGCACTGAGTACATTCACAATGTTGAGAAACTGTCACCACTATTTACATCCAGAACTTTCTCAGCATCCCAGTTAGAAACTGTGCCAATTAAACAAAACCTCCCCAGCCCCTCTCCCCCTAGACCCTAGTAACCTCTATTCTACTTTCAGTCTCTATGAATTTGCCTGTTCCAGGAACCTCATGTAAGTGGAGTCATATAATACTAGTTCTTTTATGTCTGGCATGTTTCAATTAGTGCAGTCTTTTCAAGGCTCATCATTGCTATAGCATGAATCAGAATTTCATTTCTAGCTAATGCTATGGTGGCAATCATTTTCCAGTATTAACAAATTAACATATTATTTACCTTAAACTTGCATTAAATGTCAACTATAACTTGATAAAGCTGAGAAAAATTTTTTTGAAAAGATCTCATTCCTTTTTAGGGCTGAATAATATTCTATAGATATGGATCTACCACATTTTGTTCACCCACTCCTCTGTCAATGGGCATTTGGGTTGTTTGCACATTTGCTGATTGTAAAAAATTACTGTTGTGTACACAGGTGTGCAGGTAACTGTGCTTCCAATTTTGGGGGGTCTACATTGAGAAGAGGAATTGCTGGCTCCTATGGTAATTCTATGTTTAACCTTTTGGGAAATTGCCAAACTGTTTTCCTTTATTATGGACACATAAATATTAATTTGTTTTTGGCTGTGCTGGGTCTTTGTTGCTGTGCACAGGCTCTCTCTAGTTGCGGTGAGCAGGGGCTCCTCTTCATTGTGGCGCATGGGCTTCTCATTGTGATGGCTTCTTTTGTTGCGGAGCATGGGCAGTAAGGCAAGCAGGCTTCAGAAGTTCCAGCATGCCAGCTCAGTTGTTGTGGTGTACAGGCTTAGTTGCTCCTTGGCATGTGGAATCTTCTCAGACCAGGGATAGAACCCATGTCCCCTGCACTGGCAGGTGATTTCTTATGCACTGGACTGTCAGGGAAGTCCCTATTATGGACATTTTAATTGAAGGTTTTCATATTGAAAATTGCACAAATCTTAAGTGTGCAGTTCACTAAATCATGTCACATCAACACCCTTGGGTAAACTGTCACTAGTTCAAGATCACGACCAGCTCTCCAGAAGACCCATGTTCATTTCCATTCACTTCTCAAACTACTGGTTAGTTTTGCCCATTTTGGAACTTTATAAATATAAAATAATATTTTATTTATTCTTTTGTGATAGACTTCATTCAGCGTATTGTGAGGTTCATTCATGTTGTTCCCTGGAGCAGTAGCTAATTCATTCTGTTGTATAAGTATAGTACCATTTATTTATTCATTCTTCTGGTTTTTTAAATAATATTTTTATTTTACAATTTATTTTTACTATTTGTTTATTTGGCTGTGCCAGATCCCAGTTGTGGCATGCAGGATCTTTGAACTTTGTTGTGGCATGTGGGACTTTTAATTGTGGCATCTTTAGTTCCCTGGTAGCTCAGCTGGTAAAGAATCTGCCTGCAGGAGACCCGGGTTCGATTCTCAGGTCAGGAAGATGCTCTGGAGAAGGGATAGGTTTTTGGGTTTCCCTGGTGGCTCAGTTGGTAAAGAATCTGCCTGCTATGTGGGAGTCCTAGGTTCGATCCCTGTGTTGGGAAGGTCCCCTGGAGAAGGGAAAGGCTACCTACTCCAGTATTCTGGCCTGGAGAATTCCATGGACTATACAGTCTCAAAGAGTCAGACACGACCCAAAGAGTTGGACATGTCCCAAAGAGTTGGACACGTCACAGAGTCCAACACAACTGAGCGACTTTCACTTCTTCACTTTCACTTATGCCATTGTAAATGATATATTTTAAAAAAGTAAACTTCTTATTTTAGAATAGTTTTAGTTAAAAAAAATATTACAAAGATGATGTAGAGAGTGCCTGTAGTGCAAGCACTTTTTAAATAAAAAAAAAGTTTTAGTTCCTAATTTTCTGTTGCTGTTACATAAAAATACAATTGCATCTAGGCTTCCCTTGTGGCTCAGATGGTAAAGAATCTGCCTGCAATGCAGGAGACTCAGGTTTGAGCCCTGGGTCGGGAAGATCTCCTGGAGAAGGAAATGGCAACCCACTTAGTATTCTTGTCTGGGGAATCCCTTGGACAGAAGAGCCTGGCGGGCTTACATAGGGTTACAAAGAGTTGAACAGGACTGAGCAACTAACACTTTCACTTTCATCTTGACTTTGTATATATTAACTTTATATGTGTGCTTATTAATTGTAATAATTTATCTATTGATCATTTTGGATGTTTTACCTATCCAATTATGCCATCTGTAAATAAGACTGTTTTATTTCTTCTTTCCAAATCCCTAAAACCCCCTGTATTGTACTTGCCTGGACTTTCAGGAAAAAATAAACTGTGGTAGCAAGTGTCCTACTCTTTCTCAGACTCATGGGAAAACATCCAGTATTTCTTCTTTAAGTATGATGTTTGCTGTAGAATCTTTTTTTGTAGACATTCTTTATCTACAGTTTAGATTGAGAAAATCCACACTTTACCCTCAGTTTTCTAAAAAAAAGAAAAAGTGAATTTTGATTTTTATCTTTTGGATGATGAATTTTATCAGTTGATATTTCTCCATATGTTGAAATGCTTTGGGTATCTTTTTCTCCTTAATTTTTGTTACATTAGGTTTCAAATGTTAAACCAACCTTGCATTCCTGGGACAAACCCAACCTCTGATGATATATTATTCCATTTATATAACTCTGCCTTAATGATCTCTGATGCTTTTAGAGAGTCTAAAAAAGAAAAAAAAAGTAATTTGTCCTGCATGTCTGCAGTTATGTCCTGTATAACTGTCCACTAGTTACCTTAGTGGAAGTATTGATAAAATAAGCTAGATTTCTTTTGCTGAAGATTTTTAATTTCAGTGTATTGTTCTGTCCTCCTTTTCATTTTTAAATCAATGTGGAGGAGGTTTGTGTGGACACAAAGCGAAGGAATCTGTATCCAATGCAGAGGTTTCCCATGCATGACTCAGGCCAAAAGCTGACGGTTCCCTCTCCTACACATTAAAAGGGTGTTGGCCCACCCACACCTGGCAGATCGACTACATTGAGTCTCTGACCCCTCTCCTTTCTGCTATTAACATTTTTTTCAGGCTGCTGTGTTGCTGTTCCAGTCCAACCAGCTGATTCTGGTCCTACTATTATGGCCATTAAAAGTTCAATGAAGTGCCTGGCAATTGTATTGCTGTTGTTTAGTTGACAAGTCATGTCCCACTCTTTGCAACCCTATGGACTGTAGCCCACCAGGCTCCTCTGTTCATGGGATTTCCCATGCAAGAATACTGGAGTGGATCACTGTTTCCTTTTTTAAAAAAATTTATTTTTAATTGAAGGATAACTGCCTTACAGTATTGTATTGGGTTATGCCAAATAACAACATGAATCGGCCATAGGTATACATATGTCCCCTCCCTCTTGAGCCTCCCTCCCACCTCCCTCCCCATCCCACCCCTCTAGGTTGTGACAGAACCCTGGTTTGAGTTCCCTGAGTCATATAGTAAATTCCCATTGGCTGTCTATTTTACATATGGTAATGTATGTTTCCATGCTACTCTCTCCATACATTCCACCCTCTCCTTCCCCCTCACTGTGTCCTTGAGTCTGCTCTCTGTGTCTGTGGCTCCATTGAAAGTGAAAGTGAAAGTGTTAGTTGCTCAGCCATGTCCGATTCTTTGTGACCCCATGGACTTTATAGCCTGCTAGGCTCCTCTGTTCATGGAATTCTCCAGTCAAGAATACTGGAATGGGTTGCCATTCCCTTCTCTAGAGGATCTTTTTGACCCAGGGATCGAACCCAGTTTCCCTGCATTGCAAGCAGATTCTTTACCATCTGAGCCACCAGGTAAGCCATGTGTCTCCATTGCTGTCCTGCAAATGATGCCATCAGTACAATCTTTCTAGATTCCATATATGTGCATTAGTATGTGATATTTGTTTTTCTCTTTCTGACTTACTTCACTCTGTATAATAGGCTCTAGGTTCATCCATCTCATTAGAACTGATTCAAATGCATTCATTTTTATGGCTGAGTAATATTCCATTGTATATATGTACCACATATATACCTTCTTTATCCATTCATCTGCCTATGGACATCTAGGTTACTTCTATGTCCTAGCTATTGTAAATAGTGCTGCAATGAGCATTGGGGTACATGTGTCTTTTTCAATTTTGGTTTCCTCAGGGTATATGTCTAGTAGTGGGATT